>NC_067400.1:195706460-196012048 GCF_016432865.1 Antechinus flavipes | reverse complement strand
GGGTTTTGTTAGTGATATATAAGAATGCTGAAGGCTTATGTGGGCTTATTTTGTATCCGACAACTTTGCTAAAGGTGTGGATTGTTTCTAATAACTTTTTAGTATAATCTCTGGGGTTTTCTAAGTATACTGTCATATTATCAGCAAAGAGTAAAAATTTGGTTTCCTCGTTGCCTATTCTTATTCCTTTAATCTCTTTCTTGACTCTTATTGCTGAGGCTAGCATTTCTAATACAATATTGAATAATAATGGTGATAATAGGCAACTTTGCTTCACTCCTGATCTTACTGGGAAAGGTTCCAGTTTTTCCCCATTGCATATGATGCTTACTGATGGTTTTAAATAAATGCTACTTTATTTTAAGGAAAAGTTCATTTATTCTTATATTCCCAAGTGCTTTTAATAGGAATGGATGTTGGATTTTATCGAATGCTTTTTCTACATCTATTGAGATGATCATATGGTTTTTGTTAATTTGGTTATTAATATGGCCAATTATATTGATAGTTTTCCTAATATTGAACCAACCCTGCATTCCTGGTATAAATCCTACTTGATTGTGGTGTATTATCCTGGGGATTGATTTTCTGTAGTCTTTTTGCTAATATTTTATTTAAGATTATTTAAGATTTTAGCATCAATATTCACTAGGGAGATTGGTCTATAATTTTCTTTCTCTGTTTTCAACCTACCTGATTTAGGTATCAACACCATGTCTGTGTCATAAAAGGAATTTGGTAGGACTTCTTTATTCCCTATTTTTTCAAATAGTTTATAAAGCATTGGGGCTAATTGTTCTTTAATGTTTAAATGTTTGGTAGGATTCACATGTAAATCCTTCTGCTCCTGGGGGATTTTTTTTTTTTAGGGAGTTGATTAATGGCTTGTTCTATTTCTTTTTCTGAAATGAGACTATTTAAGGAATTTATTTCCTCCTCTGTTAATCTGGGAAACCTATAAAAATATTATTTTTTATTAAATCAACATGATCATGATGTCTTAAGTAAGAAATAGCCTCCTAGTTATTGATGTTGTTCTTTATTACTTTAAAGACATTTTATAATTGTGCATGCTTGTGTGTGTGTGTGTGTGTGTGTGTGTGTGTGTGTGTGTATCTACTATAGTCAGGAAGATCTGAGTTCAAATCCAGTCTAAGTCACTTTAATAGCCATGTATGACCCTAAGTAAGTCATATAAATTCTGCTTCAGTCATATAAACTTTTCTTACAATCTTGTAAAATAAGGTTTCCAAATTAAAAACCTACCTAAAAAGGTTGATAAAATCAGATATTCACAAACTGCTTAGCACACTGCCTAGAACATGATAACTACATTATAATGTTATTATTGTTGGTATTATTAATTTTGAATGATAGAACTGATACAAATATGGTAAAATAGATAGACTCTTCCAATGCAAAACCATGAGGAGACCACAAAGCATATGAGGTCATTTTGTCTTTTTCTTTGATTCATAAGTTTCCATATTTAGAGGCAATTTTCAGAAAGATAAACATGGGAGAAAATAGAGATGGAGATAGATAGGAAGGAGAGAAAAAGAGAAAGAGAAACAGAAGCAGAGAGATAGAGACACAGAAAAAAAATTGAGTATGAATAAAGAATAAAGAAGGATTATCAAGAAAATTTAAAAAGCAAAAGAAAATAAAGATCTAAGCAAAATTTAAAGAACAGGGGAGTTGAAGGAGGATCAGCAGAACTGAAACACTTCGGATTAAACCTTAGGAATAAAAAGTGAAACCATGTATTTTATGGGAAAGAAGAACAATTATGAGAGGTTGAATAAATGGAGAGAGAGAAGCAATTAAGATATGCCTATATATATGTGTGTGTGTGTGTGTGTGTGTGTGCGCGCGCGCGTATATATAATACACTATTTAAACCATGATTGAACAGTGAAAGAATAAAGATCTCTTTGTAAAATAGAGTTGGTTGTAGGAAAATGGGAGCTGTGGAAAAAATTATGTGACTTTTGATAAGGAGTGTTTCATCGAAAAGCACTCAATGAATTGCTACCTACTTGTTAGCTCAGTGATCACAAGTATCTCTCTTTTTTTCTCTTTCCCTCTCTGTCTCTCTCATTTTCTCTATTCCTCTCTTCTCTCTCCATCTCTCTGTCTCTCCTTTTCTCTCTCTGTCTCCCTCTCTCTCTGTATCTATGTCTATCTCTCTTTATCCCCTTTTCTGTCTCTGTCTCTCTTGCATTTGTCTCTCATGCACATATATCTATATATAACACATTGTAATGCTGATTCCATCATATTATCTACCTTTTGGTAGTAAATATAAATATTTGGCAGTATAGTTGACACAACAAGCTTATTGTTTCCATTAAGCTCTGTGCTGGTTGTAAGAGAGGAAATCAGATTTTTAAATCGAATTAATTGTTGGGAAAATGGGCATTTATGAAGAAAATGCTGCCATTTCCTTATAAACCGATTCAAACTTGATTTTTTTTATTATTGCTCTTTTAAAGGCAATTATACTTTATTTATACATCACTGCTATATATAGAAATAAACAGAATTGGTTTATAAATTACTAGTCTACTGCTATAGAAAAAGACACATGTACCATGAGTTGATTGTCAAAACGGATCTGGGAACTTTTTAATTCCATTGACTGTGATGTTGCTTTGAAATAGATAGCACATTTCTATTATAAATACATTTTTAAAAATTTAATTGCAATATTTTGATGACACATACCACTTTTTAATACATTTCCTCATTTGGAACATATACAGTCTAATTGAGAATTTCTACCTGAGTCTAGTGTCTTCTGATAGCATACCACAATGCACTCTGGGGAGCCATTTTGAACTATTTTTCCCCTTAGATTTTGATTGAACCTTTGATTTAAAAAAGAACTTCACTAAACTCTCCCAGGCAATGATACATGAATAAAGTTTGCTTTTAGAAGACATATGGTGAGGAGTGGTTATAAGGACTTGGTGTTCTACAGGATCCCAAGGAATCCATCACTGCTTTTGTGTCACACATATTATCTTGCTTCAGGGAAAGCAAGAACTTTTACTTGAAGGACATTTTTTTAAAAAAATAAATAAAAACAGGTGTACAACACATAGGTGTAAGGATATCTAAGAACTGAAGGGCTAAAAAAGCCCTTCAGACAATAGAATTTGTTTCTCTTTAAGATACCTATGGTTCTTGGCTTTAAGGTAGCAAAATTTCAGCCTACAAGAAGTTAGCTGGAAAAGTTCTTTGGGTTCTTATGTCTTTGGAATGGTATTAATTGCATTAAATGACCAGTGTCATTGTAAGAGATGTTGTGACTGCCTTCCCTGAATGGATTTAATGGATTGGTACTAGGGATAATTAACTGTTCTAATTCCTACATGCCCTATAGCTTAATTAATTAATCTGCATCTATTTGTCTCTTCTCCCCTCCTTCCCTCTGTCATAGTCTTTATTCAGAATTGTCCTACTCTTAATTAAAGAATTACTATCTGGTGATAATAGAGAGAATGTGCTGCCCAAAGAGGCAGGAATATTTTGTACTCCTAAAGTTCTCCAGGAAAGTTGCAACCTCCTAGCTAAGTCCTTTTATATTAAATAGCTGAGGTAATGGTTTATAATACTTGGGGATTTAGAAAGCACAGCATGCTATCAGAAATGATGATTTGAAAAGGCAGCATGACTTTAGAAATATACAAGAGTCAGAAGACTTAGGTTACAATTTTATTTCAGATATTTTCTAGATATATAATGATGGAAACAATATTTAACTTCTCAGTTGTTTTAACTTTTGGACTGAATTTCAATTCTCTAATGGATCAGTATACTTCTTATACAAAGTCCCTCATTTGTAATATATGCTGTCTTTCTGTAAACCTCATGCTCCTATCCATTGCTCCTGGGAACTGCTCTCAACTTTAATTCTTTTGAAAATATGGTATTGATATAAACTGTGTCTCCTTTAATTTTTTTTGGGGGGGAAAGGGTTGGAAAGGCCCTGATGTAAACTGTTTTCCCTTTAATCTTTGGGGAAAGGATAGTCCTGAGTCTTAAACCCTCTTGGCTTCTGGGAGGGGCCCCAACCTTCTATAGGGGAAACTTCCAGATAAGTAATCTCATTCAATTGGAAATCTTGACCTGGGGTATGGTAAACTCCTCTACTGAGTTGAAGATTAGTCCCTCTAACTGCTCCCTAGCTTGGGGACAGGGCAAATCTGATAAAATCCAAGGCCTGTCTATCCATCTCTGCTAATTCCTAAACAGGAATGCCCACTGAGTTGCTTCTTAGTGTAAACCCATCTTTGCAGAAAATGTAACAGGATTTTGCCTGCTGATGAAGATATTTTCTTTTCAGTGTAAATCCATCTTTGCAAAAATATCCGAAAAGGGAGTTTGCCTACTAAGAAAGCTGTTTTCTTAGCATAATACATCTATTCTTGCCACAAAAATTCATTGAAGTTTCCAAATTCTTTCACAAAACCTATGACTGACCAAGTGGGATCCCATTGTTCTCAGGAGATCTTTCAACCCTCATTCTCACACCTCAACATTTGGCGGCCCATTACAAGGATTCCTGAAATTCTGGCCAATGTAAGCTTTCACTTGCTATTGTCTATTCTATAGCTAGGACACCCAAATATCTGGAAAGATTTGGGTTGTCGGGAGCTTCATGTTCTAGCAGAATTCTTTGGCTGGGGATCTCCAGACTGGGAATTCCCATTCTAACAGAAGCACCCTTAATCAGAGAACTGTCATCTCCCTCTCTAGGGACACCTAAGAGAGGATGAGGTTCTCTAAAGAATATAGGAGATCAAAGATTAGTGGCAAAATGGGACAATCTACTTCTGTTTTGATCCCTAAGAATTTTTCCTTAGGCAGTCTGTTAAAAAACAGAGACAAATTTGGCTTAAAAAAATTATAAAACTAAAAAGTACTTAAATTAAATTAAAACAGCACTGCAGGATGCTGCTTAAATTTGCTTGAGGAAAATCAAAATAGGATACTTGTAATGTCCAGACTAGCTCTGGGGAAGATCTCTGGGTGAGCCTTGGTCTTAGCTGGAGAAGTGATGAAGGCAGGAGAGCCACCATGAAGATCTCAGTTTCTGTCTCCGTCTTCTGTGTCTCCTCTGTGCCTGAGTCTGTGCCTCCTCTGTGTCTGTGTCCTCCTCTGAGTCTGAGTCTGATATAGAGCTCAAGCTTAAGCTTGAGCCCTCCTCTCCCAGCCCTTAAATACCTTAATCTGATTGCATCATTACATCACACCAGGTATATGCCAACTAGAGTGATTATATCATTATATCAGACTAGAGTGATCAATATATCATAATAGAGTTATTATATAATTATATCACACTAAATATATGTGAACTAGAGAACCATTGTCTCTTCAACCACACTGAGTAAACACCCTGCTGTAAATATCCTTGCTTTAAGTATACGTTTCCCAGAGTTCTCCCACTATCTGTGGTCCTCTATAAATACTAACCTTTTAAGTAACTCCCTCCTTCCTGCTCCTCTAAGGAAACAAGATTGCTCTTCTGTACTCCTATGCAGCTCTTATCAGGAGGCTTCTGAATCCCTTCCAGAACCACTTCCTTACTATAATGTTCAGGCTAGCTTTCTGGAGGGCCTCAAAATCAGTCAGTCAGGATCAATGAAAATCCTTGGTCTTCAGGGGGAGAAGTGAAGAAGGCAGGCAAGTTGTTGTGCGACTTGCCAAAGATGAATCCTTGACTCTGGAGTCTAGAGCCTGAAATCTCTCTTCTCCTCATCCTTCGGCAGAGTAACTCTGATTTCTCTCCTTCAGCCCCCAATTCTGGCCTATCATTACCTCACTACCACATATTCAGCAAGCACCAATGGTGAGGAGAGTCATCACAACACCATCTCATCTAAATATATGTATATAGAACCATTATCTCACATCAAATAAATAATTATCCTTAAGTGCTTTGCTGTCTAATTCAAGCTCAAGTTTTCAGAGTTTTAGCCCTCTACATCTCCTGTTTTCTTTTATTTTAGAACACAGGTGGTCACACCATCCCTGATTTCTCAGGGAGGTGAGAACCACAAAAAGGAGGTGATCACATTCCCTCCCTGACTTCTCAGGAAAGAGGGTGAAAACACCAAAAAGGAGAGGTGAAAACACCAAAAAGGAAATAATCAAACACCCCCCCACCCCAACTCCTCAGGAAGAGAGGTGAAAACACTAAAAAGGAGATAACCACACCCTCCCTGACTTCTCAGAAAGAGAAAGGAAAAAACAACAAAGGGAAGTGGGGAGTCAAACCACATATTGTTAGTGGGTTTCTGGGCTGAAGGGTCTTACTAGAAACAAGGGTACATAAATCCATCAGCATAGGAGGTATTACATAAGCATATAGCAATACAGCACAGGCTATTAATGATGATTCTCTCCACAGCCAGTGCAGGCTCAATGTAGTGTAACAAATATGAATTGTACATGCAAGTAGTGACATAATAAACAATATGAATCAACATGGAATTGTAAAAGATTTCCAGAAGTCCTAAAAAGAGTGTATGTAAATAACAATCACACATACACCTCCTTCAGGAACCAAGAAATAGTCCAAACCAATCTGTTGTCCATTACTTCATGTGTCAGGGAATCCTATGATCCTTACAAGATTTTGAAGTCCTGCAACAGTCCTATTATGTGTTAGGGAATCCAAGGATACTTGTAGATATTGAAGTCCTGCAGCAGTCTTACCATGTGTCACAGAATCCAATGATTACTGAGGGTTTTGAAGTCCTGCATCAGTCTCATTAACAATTTTTGATATCCATGCATCAATTGCCATAAATGCCATGCTCTTTCAGTGGTGGGTACAATCAGCAATGGAATCACCCTATTGTTTCTTGGGTTTTCTTCATTGCAAGGGTCTTCTCTGTCTCTGGTGGACAAGGCAAATATGGCTCATTGGCACCCATCTGATTCCTTCTCCATCTGTAGAGATACAAGCAAACCCTCTTGTCAAGCAGTTAATCTATCTGATCCCTTCCATTCACCACTTTCTGGATCTTTCCAAAACACCTGGTGATTATCTAAAGATAGTGGAGCTTCTTGCACTGGACACTGACCTTCCTGTGGCATATAAAACCTGTCTGCCAGGGCCAGTGCATGTTTATCGAAAATCAAGAAGTTAATATGTTTAAAAAGCTATATTTAGAAGTTCTCTAAGGTTACCTGAGGCTTTCCCCCTTTTGTTTTTGCTTTTAGAGGAGTGTCTTAATGTTTCTGTCTTCTCTACTATTGCCTGTACTTGAGGATTAAAAAGTACGCGAGTGTTGTGTAAAATGTGATACTGTGCACAAAAGTGTGCAAAATGTTTGGAAGTATATGCAAATCCATTATCTGTTTTTATTGCTTGAGAAATACCCACAATTGCAAATATTTGTATAAGGAATTCAGTGACCACTCAGGCCATATCTTTTGCTGCTGGTATTGCAAAAGCAAATCCTGAAAAGGTATCTACTACAACATGGATAAAAGACAGACAACCAAAGGATTTATAATGGGTCACATTCAATTGACAAATTTCATTGGGTCTCAAATCATCAGGGTTCTTCCCTGGAGGGAGTGTAGGAGTGTGGAAAGGAAGGAAAGCTCCTAGCTTCCTCTTTTGTTACCCCAAATTGCAAATGTAAAACTTGAGCAACCTGATGATATATACAATGAGATTCTTGGGCTGACTGAAATAAACATGGTTAGAAGGCTATCTGCCTTTGAATTTGCATAAAAAATAGGACCTGGAAGTCCACTATGAGAGTAAGATATAAATCTTACCTGGATGCTTTCTCACTTGCTTTTGAAGTTCCTTAAAGAGCTGATATATATTAGAAGCTACAAATATTATTTGGGCTGTGGCAATTCTTTGTATCACACCTACTGAATAGGCTGAATCAGATATTATATTTTTATCTCCTGGATAATGAATAAGTGCTAGAATGATTGCATACAATTTATTCGGCTGAGTGGATTGAAAAGGAGTTCTGACTACTCTCTTTATTGTTAAGTCATGAGAGCATATAGCATAATGTTATGGTTGGATGCATCTGTAAAAATAGGTGGTCCTTTAAGAAGAACCTTAGAAAACCTTTCTTCAAGAAGCTATAGCCTATTATGTAACAGTCGGGTTATCTTTAGTGGAAACCCATTTGTAAAATTTGGAGCTGTGGCTGATAAAATTTTCCATTCAGGGATGGTTTCACAGCACATATTAAGTCGTGCATTGGTATAAAGGGTGTATATCTTGTCAGGTCTCATCCCAGATAATTGTACTACTCGCTTAGTGGCCTTTAATAAAATTCTAGCCACAAATACTGTGTAAGGAGTAAGGCTTTGTTCTGGTTGTGTTGGGAGATTCACCCACCCTATCACACTATGTCCTTGATAAATAACTTCTGTGGGTGTCCCTTTTGTAGCAAAACCTGATATTTCCAACTTTTTTGAGTGACTCTTTCAACCATAAAGCCAGTTCAACTTCTCTCAAGGCTCATACGCTTCTTTTGTAAGCCGACATGATGAGTTTAAAACTCTGTCTCTCTTTAAAATGTCATATAATTGTTGCATTTGATAGGTAGTTAAGCTTAATAATGGATACAGCCATTGGATATCTTCTATCAATTTCTGAAAATCATTTAAGGTGTTTACCTTCTCTGTTCTTTTTTTTATTTTTATTTTTATTTTTATTTAATAATTACTTTATATTGACAGAATCCATGCCAGGGTAATTTTTTTACAACATTATCCCTTGCACTCGTTTCTGTTCCGATTTTTCCCTTCCCTCCCTCCACTCCCTCCCCTAGATGGCAAGCAGTCCTATATATGTTGGATATGTTGCAGTATATCCTAGATACAATATATGTTTGCAGAACCGAACAGTTCTCTTGTTGCACAGGGAGAATTGGATTCAGAAGGTATAAATAACCCAGGAAGAAAAACAAAAATGCAGAGAGTTCACATTTGTTTCCCAGTGTTCTTTCTTTGGGTTAGCTGCTTCTGTACATCATTTATCAATTGAAACTCAGTTACTTTGTCAAAGAAATCCACTTCCATCAAAATATGTCCTCATACAATATAGGTGTCGAAGTGTATAATGATCTCCTGGTTCTGCTCATTTCACTTAGCATCAGTTCATGTAAGTCTCGCCAGTCTTCTCTGTATTCATCCTGTTGGTCATTTCTTACAGAACAATAATATTCCATAACATTCATATACTACAATTTACCCAGCCATTCTCCAATTGATGGGCATCCATTCAATTTCCAGTTTCTGGCCACTACAAACAGGGCTGCCACAAACATTTTGGCACATACAGGTCCCTTTCCCTTCTTTAGTATTTCTTTGGGATATAAGCCCAATAGAAACACTGCTGGATCAAAGGGTATGCACAGTTTGATAACTTTTTTGGGCATAATTCCAGATTTTTCTCCAGAATGGTTGGATTCGTTCACAACTCCACCAACAATGCATCAGTGTCCCAGTTTTCCCGCATCTCCTCCAACATTCATCATTATTTTTTCCTGTCATCTTAGCCAATCTGACAGGTGTGTAGTGGTATCTCAGAGTTATCTTAATTTGCATTTCTCTGATCAATAATGATTTGGAACACTCTTTCATATGAGTGGTAATAGTTTCAATTTCATCCTCTGAAAATTGTCTGTTCGTATCCTTTGACCATTTATCAATTGGAGAATGGCTTGATTTCTTATAAATTTGAGTCAGTTCTCTATATATTTTGGAAATGAGGCCTTTATCAGAACCTTTAACTGTGAAGATGTTTTCACCGTTTGTTGCTTCCCTTCTTTCTAATCTTGTTTGCATTAGTTTTGTTTGTACAAAGGCTTTTTAATTTGATGTAATCAAAATTTTCTATTTTGTGATCAGTAATGGTCTGAAGTTTATCTTTGGTCACAAATTTCTTTCTCCTCCACAAGTGTGAGATAAACTATCCTATGTTCCTCTAATTTATTTATAATCTCATTCTTTATGCCTAGGTCATAGACCCATTTTGATCTTATCTTGGTATATGGTGTTAAGTGTGGGTCCATGCCAAAGATGAACTAGAGATCATTACTGATCACAAAATAGAAAATTTTGATTACATCAAATTAAAAAGCCTTTGTACAAATAAAACTAATGCAAACAAGATTAGAAGGGAAGCAACAAACTGGGAAAACATCTTCACAGTTAAAGGTTCTGATAAAGGCCTCATTTCCAAAATATATAGAGAACTGACTCAAATTTATAAGAAATCAAGCCATTCTCCAATTGATAAATGGTCAAAGGATACGAACAGACAATTTTCAGAGGATGAAATTGAAACTATTACCACTCATATGAAAGAGTGTTCCAAATCATTATTGATCAGAGAAATGCAAATTAAGACAACTCTGAGATACCACTACACACCTGTCAGATTGGCTAAGATGACAGGAAAAAATAATGATGAATGTTGGAGGGGATGCGGGAAAACTGGGACACTGATGCATTGTTGGTGGAGTTGTGAACGAATCCAACCATTCTGGAGAGCAATCTGGAAATATGCCCAAAAAATTATCAAATTATGCATACCTTTTGATCCAGCAGTGTTTCTATTGGGCTTATATCCCAAAGAAATACTAAAGAAGGGAAAGGGACCTGTATGTGCCAAAATGTTTGTAGCAGCCCTGTTTGTAGTGGCTAGAAACTGGAAAATGAATGGATGCCCATCAATTGGAGAATGGCTGGGTAAATTGTGGTATATGAATGTTATGGAATATTATTGTTCTGTAAGAAATGACCAGCAGGATGAATACAGAGAGGACTGGCGAGACTTACATGAACTGATGCTAAGTGAAATGAGCAGAACCAGGAGATCATTATACACTTCGACAACGATATTGTATGAGGACATATTTTGATGGAAGTGGATTTCTTGACAAAGAGACCTGAGTTTCATTGATAAATGATGGACAGAAACAGCTACACCCAAAGAAAGAACACTGGGAAACGAATGTGAACTATCTGCATTTTTGTTTTTCTTCCTGGGTTATTTATACCTTCTGAATCCAATTCTCCCTATGCAACAAGAGAACTGTTTGGTTCTGCAAACATATATTGTATCTAGGATATACTGCAACATATCCAACATATAAAGGACTGCTTGCCATCTAGGGGAGGGGGTGGAGGGAGGGAGGGAAAAAAAATCAGAACAGAAACGAGTGTCAATATAAAGTAATTATTGAATAAAAATTTAAAAAAAAGGAAGAATGAAAAAAAAAAAAAGTGTGGGTCCATGCCTAATTTCTGCCATACTAATTTCCAATTATCCTAGCAGTTTTTACCAAATAATGAATTCTTATTCCAGAAGTTAGGGTCTTTGGGTTTGTCAAACACTAGATTGCTATAGTTGACTATTCTGTCTTGTGAACCTAACCTTTTCCACTGATCCACTAATCTATTTCTTAGCCAATACCAAATGGTTTTGGTGACTGCTGCTTTATAATATAATTTTAGATCAAGTACAGCTAGGCCACCTTCATTTGATTTTTTTTTTCATTAATTCCCTTGAGATTCTCGACTTTTTATTGTTCCATATGAATTTTGTTGTTATTTTTTTCTAGATCATTAAAATATTTTCTTGGAAGTCTGATTGGTATAGCACTAAATAAATAGATTAGTTTAGGGAGTATTGTCATCTTTATTATGTTTGCTCGGCCGATCCAAGAGCACTTAATATTTTTCCAATTATTTAAGTCTGACTTTATTTGTGTGGAGACTTTTTTATAATTTTGCTTATATAATTCCTGACTTTCCTTTGGTAGATAGATTCCCAAATATTTTATGGTATCAACAGTTATTCTGAATGAAATTTCTCTTTGTATCTCTTGCTGTTGGGTTTTGTTGGTGATGTATAAAAATGCTGAGCATTTATGGGGATTTATTTTGTAGCCAGCTACTTTGCTAAAATTATGAATTATTTATAATAGCTTTTTAGTAGAATCTCTGGGGTTCTCTAGGTATACCATCATATCATCTGCAAAGAGTAATAGTTTGGTTTCCTCATTGCCTACTCTAATTCCTTTAATATCTTTCTCGACTCTTATTGCTGAGGCTAGTGTTTCTAATACGATATTAAATAATAATGGTGATAGTGGGCAACCTTGCTTCACTCCAGATCTTACTGGGAAAGGTTCCAGTTTTTCCCCATTGCATATGATGCTTATGATGGTTTTAAATATATGCTCCTGACTATTTTAAGGAAAAGTCCATTTATTCCTATGCGCTCAAGTGTTTTTATTAGGAATGGATGTTGGATTTTATCAAATGCTTTTTCTGCATCTATTGAGATGATCATATGATTTTTGTTTGTTTGGTTATTGATATAGTCAATTATGCTAATAGTTTTCCTAATATTGAACTAGCCCTGCATTCCTGGTATAAATCCTACTTGGTCATAGTGTATTATTCTGGGGATGATTTTCTGTAATCTTTTTGCTAATATTTTATTTAAGATTTTAGCATCAATATTCATTAGGGAGATTGGTTTATAATTTTCTTTCTCTGTTTTCAGCCTACCTGGTTTAGGTATCAGTACCATGTCTGTGTCATAAAAGGAGTTTGGTAGGACTCCTTCAATCCTTATTTTTTCAAATAGTTTATTTAGCATTGGAGTTAATTGTTCTTTAAATGTTTGGTAGAATTCACATGTAAATCCATCTGGTCCTGGGGATTTTTTCTTAGGGAGTTGATTGATAGTTTGTTCTATTTCTTTTTCTGAGATGGGACTGTTTAGGATATTTACTTCTTCCTCTGTTAGTTTGGGCAAGCTATATTTTTGGAGATATTTTTCTATTTCATTTAAGTTGTCGAATTTATTGGCATAAAGTTGGGCAAAGTAACTCCTAATTATTGCTTAAATTTCCTCTTCGTTAGTGGCGAGTTCTCCCTTTTCATTTTTAAGACTAACAATGTGATTTTCCTCTTTCCTTTTTTTAATCAGATTTACTAAGGGTTTGCCTATTTTGGTTGGTTTTTTCATAGAACCAACTCTTAGTTTTATTAATTAATTCAATAGTTTTTTTTACTTTCAATTTTATTGATCTCTCCTTTTATTTTTTGAATTTCAAGTTTAGTGTTTGACTGGGGGTTTTTAATTTGTTCCTTTTCTATCATTTTTAATTGCAAGCCCAATTCATTGACCTTCTCTTTCTCTATTTTATACAAATAGGCCTCTAGAGATATGAAATTTCCCCTTATTACCGCTTTGGCTGCATCCCATACATTTTGGTATGATGTCTCATTATTATCGTTTTCTTGGGTGAAGTTATTAATTATGTCTATGATTTGCTGTTTCACCCAATCATTCTTTAGTATGAGATTATTTAGTTTCCAATTATTTTTTGGTCTACTTCCCCCTGGCTTTTTGTTGAATGTAATTTTCATTGCATTGTGGTCTGAAAAGGATGCATTTACTATTTCTGCCTTACTGCATTTGAGTTTGAGGTTTTTATGTCCTAATATATGGTCAATTTTTGTATAGGTTCCATGAACGGCTGACAAGAAAGTGTATTCCTTTCTGTCTCCATTACATTTTCTCCAGAGATCTATCATATCTAACTTTTCTAGTATTCTATTTACCTCTTTGACGTCTTTCTTATTTATTTTGTGGTTTGATTTATCTAATTCTGAGAGTGCAAGGTTAAGATCTCCCACTATTATAGTTTTACTGTCTATCTCTTCTTGCAGCTTTCTTAATTTCTCTTTTAAGAATTTAGATGCTACCCCATTTGGTGCATATATGTTTAATATAGATAGTGCTTCATTATCCATGCTACCCTTTAGCAAGATATAGTGCCCTTCCTTATCTCTTTTAATTAGATCAATTTTTGCTTTAGCTTGATCTGAGATCAGGATGGCTACCCCTGCTTTTTTGACTTCACCTGAAGCATAGTAGATTTTGCTCCAACCTTTTACCTTTAACCTGCATGTATCTCCCCGCTTCAGGTGTGTTTCCTGTAAACAACATATTGTAGGATTCTGGCTTTTAATCCATTCTGCTAACCGCTTCCTCTTTATGGGGGAGTTTACCCCGTTCACATTTATGGTTAGAATGACCAATTCTGTATTACTTGCCATCTTGTTAACCCCTGTTTATGCTTTTCTCATTTCTTTCCCCTTTACCCCCCTTCCCAGTATTAAGCTTGTGAGCACCACTTGCTTCTCACAGCCTTCCCTTTTTAGTATCCCTCCCCCTGCCTTAGAGTTCCTTCCCCTATTTTACCCCTTTCCCTCCCAGTTTCCGTATTTCCTTCCTCTTAGCTTATTCCTTCCCTTTTCACTTTTCCCTTCTCACTTTTCAATGAGGTGGGAGAAGTTTCACCATAGATTGAATATGTCTTAAGATTTTTCACTTAAAGCCAATTCTGAAGGCAGTAAGATACCCACTATATTCATCCCCCTCCATTCTTTCTCTCAGATATAATAGGTTTCCTATGCCTCTTCATGAGATGTACTACCCCCCACTTTACCCTTTTTCTGGTACAATGTCCTTTCCACATCAGTTTCTAGAACAAGGTATACATGTATTCTATATACATCTATATAGCTGAAATATAGTTCCCAAGATTAATCTTTACCTTTTTTAGATTTCTCTTGAGTTCTATATTTGTAGATCAAACTTTTTGTTAAGTTCTGGCTTTTTCATCAAAAATAGGTGAAATTCGCTTACTTCATTGAATGTCCATCTTCTTCCCTGGAAAAAGATGCTCATTCTAGCTGGGTAAGTTATTTTTGGATGCATACCAAGTTCCTTAGCCTTTTGGAATATCATATTCCAGGCCCTTCGATCTTTTAATGTGGATGCTGCCAGATCCTGGGTGATTCTTATTGTGGCTCCTTGATACTTGAATTGGGTTTTTCTACTTGCTTGCATTATTTTTTCCTTCATCTGAGGGTTCTGGCATTTGGCCACTATATTTCTTGGTTTTTTGATTTTAGGATCCCTTTCAGTGGGTGATCGATGAATCCTTTCAATGTTTATTTTTTCCTCTGTTCCTATGACTGCTGGGCAGTTCTCTTTGATAATTTCCTGGAAAATAGTGTCCAGGCTCTTTTTTTTTTTCATCATGCTTTTCTGGAAGTCCAATGATTATCAGATTGTCTCTCCTGGATCTGTTTTCCAGGTCTGTTGTCTTCCCCAGAAGGTATTTCACATTCTTTTCCATTGATTTTTTTTTGATTTGCTTGACTGATTCTTCTTGTCTCCTCGAGTCATTCAATTCCAATTGTTCAATTCTAATTTTCATTGAAGTATTTTCTTCACTCACTTTTTAAAAATCTTTTTCTAATTGTCCCATTGAGTTCTTTTGTTCTGTGGAATTTTTTTCCATTCCGCCAATTTTGTTTTTTAGAGAGCTATTTTCTGTTTCCAGTTCACCAATCCTATTTTTCAAGGATTTTATTTCTTTATCCACTCTCTCTTTAACTGACTTCTCCAGGCTCTTTTGCCAAGCCTCCCTCTCCTTTTCCCAAGCCTCCCTCTCCTTTTGCCAAGCCTCACTCTGCTTTTCCCATTTTTCTTTTAGCTCTCTTGTGAGAGCCTTTTTAATTTCCTCCATGAGATTCATCTGTGTTGAGGAACAGATGATCTCCTCCTTTGGGGATTCACCTGGAGACTGTCTGTTTTTAGTCTCCTCAGGATTTAGAGTCTGCTCTCTATCTGTATAGAAGCTGTCAAGTGTTAAAGTCCTCTTCAGTTTCTTGCTCATTCTGTCTAATAATCAAAGACAAACTAGCAAAGGAAAAAATAAAAACCTGGAGTCTTTCTTTGGGGGAGGGGCTGGGTGGTGTTACCGAGCTTCCTCTACAGACTGCGGAGGGCAGCAGTGAGGTACTAGCCCTACTGTGCTGCACCTGCGCTCTGAGATCCCAGAGCGTGCTGAATCACTGTGGGGGGGGGGGGGGGGAGGAGCGGCCAGGTCCCGAGAGACTCCAGCTGTTTGGGTTTGTATTCTTCACCCCAGGTGTTTTTTAGCTTCTCTGCTGGGCTGCTGGCTTGCTGCCAAGGCAAAGTATCCAGTCCTGTAGCAAAGCTCCCCCCGCAGAGACGGCTGCGATCACTCCCCACCCCCTCTCCAGTCTGCTCCCATGCTCTCACTGCCACTGCCTGCCGCCTGCACCCGATCTAAAACCATCCCAGCCCTCCAGTAAAGACAGACCTTTCTTTGCGAATCTCAAGAATGGCTTCTCTTGGTAACTATTTGTGGGTTTTTTTTCAGTCAAGCATTAATTCAGAGGCTTGTAATGAAATGGATAGTGAGAGAAAGTGCGGAGCTACACAGCTCTGTGTGCCTCCTGTCCACCATCTTAACCAGAAGTCCCTAGCTTCTCTGTTCTTAAGGAAAGTTTTTGTACTGTAAGCACTTTTGGGTATTCTTCATATCCTAAATATTGAAAAGGAGCATGTCTTTGAATTTTTTCTGGAGCTATATGTAATTTTTAGTTCATTAGTGTTTCTATGCTCTTTTGTAGACATGCTTCTAACATTTGCTCCTCAGGTTCACACTCCAGGATATCATCCATGTAATGTAATAACACAACTTTTAGAAATGCTTTTCTTACTGGAGTAAGAGCAGCAGTAATATACATTTGGCACATAATAGGACTATTTTTCATTCCCTGTGGCAAAACTGTCTATTCATATCTTTTATATGTTAACACTGGGCACTGAAAAGGGAAACCTTTTCATATCCTTGGCTCACCTAGAAGGATAAAATAGAAACCGTCCTTAATGGCTATAACTCAAAGAGACTATTCTTCAAGCAACTAAGTAGGAGATGGAAGTCCAGGTTGAAGAGTTCCCATAGTTTCCATCTATTCATTTACTTTTCTTAAATCAGTCAACAACCTCCATTTCCCAGATTTCTTTCTTATAACAATACAGGGGAATTCCAAGGACTTAGACCGGGTTGTAAGTGCTCTTGGTCAAGTTGCTCCTGTACTATATCTAATAAGGCTGGAATTTTTTCCACTAGCTAAGGACCACTGCTCTATTCACACTGGTATATCAGTGTTCCATTGAATAGGAACAGCCGAGAGTGTTGGTAGACCTTCAACAGTAGCCTTCTCTAAAAAATTGAAGTACACATTTGTAATGATAACTGTTGTAAGATGTCTCTTTGCCACAGATTGATGGGGATTTTTTTTTTTTTTACTACAAAAGGAGTAAAAACTCCTGTTTCACCTTCAAATGTCCATTTCAAAGGGGTAGTACTAACTTCAGTTGCTATTGATCCTCCTATGCCAGACATATTTGTTTCTGCCTTAATCTTTGGCCAGTGACTGGGTCAGTTGGCATCTCTAGTGATTGTATGATCTGCACCTGTACCTACCAATCCTTCCATTTATATAGACAGTGATCATAGACTGATCAGCTGTAACAGCTGCAGTCCAGAATATTCCTGGATTCTGCTGTTTGAAGTTAAAATCTGGGCAAATATTAGCATTGCCTATTAGGAGTCTGTATCAATAAACCTGACGCTACTACTTCTCCTAGTTGATAAGTCCCATATTGTCTACCTGTATTAGTGACTGGGATATTATCTACACATTTCCCAGTTTCCCATATCACTGTATGGATGGATACTGTTTTGTAAGCACTTTCATGAGGTGAAATGGTCAAGCCTACTGTGCCTGGAGGCAAGGGATCCATAGGCTGGAGAGGAACAGATTTCACCTCTCCAGGGATATCTCAGTAGTCCCAGATCCATATAACTCTATTCTCCCCAACTGTAATCCCTTTCTCCCATGAGGTTGCTTCTTGGATGATTGATTATGTAATACCTTTCTCCCATCAGATTGCTTCTTGGCTGATTGGTCATGACTGAGTACTTAACTTGTAAAGATTCTCTGGGTATAGCATCAACTGTCATCATGCCCCAAGTATTTTTTGCCTGAGGCCCTGATGCTGGGTCCTGTATCTCATTTTCATGAATTAATCTACATTCTGGTGCCCAATGGAAGCCTCTGTTGCATTTTGGACCTGGGTTTTGGGTTTGTTATCCCACCCTGTTTTCTCACTCTATCTTTATGCCAACATTGAGCTTTCAAATTCCATACTTTACCACATTGAAAGCATTGATGATGAATCACTCTGGAAGTCCCTTGGCAAAAGGGACCCTGTCTTTCCATGTTCAGATCCTGGGAAGTCTGCATTATAACCTGGGTATAAGAAGCATTCTTGTGTAGTCCTAATATAATTCTTTTATAAATCTCATTAGCATTTTCTTTATCAAGTTGTCTTATAATTTCTGTTGCTGCATTTTCTTTTTTTGTTATAGCTTTTTATTTACTATATACATGTATATATATGTGCATGGGTAATTTTTCAGCATTGACAACTGCAAAACCTTTTGTTCCAATTTTTCCCCTTCTTCCCCCCACCCCCTCCTCAAGATGGCAGGTAGACCAACACATGTTAATTCATTAAAGTATATGTTAAATAAAATATATATGTATATGTATCCACATAGTTATTTTGCTGCACAGGAAGAATCGGACTTTGAAATATTGTACAATTAACCTGTGAAGGAAATAAAAAATGTAGGTGGACAAAAACAAAGGGATTAGAAATGCTATGCAGTGATTCACACTCATTTCCCAGAGTTGTTTCCCTGGGTATATCTGGTTCTATTCATTATTGAACAAATGGAACTAAGTTGGTTGATCTCATTGTTGAAGAGAGCCATGTCCATCAGAATTGACCATCATATAATATTGTGATATTGGAGGCAGAGCCAAGATGAAGGAGAAGGCACACTCAACTTTCTGAGCTCCTCTCATCCCCTCACAACCAACTATTAAATTCAGCTTCAAAAATAACATTTGACTGCTAAAATTCATGAAGATTAGAAGCACACAATTTACCAGCTGAAGATAATCTGGATGATTGCCAGGAAAGGTTTGTCCTGAGGGGCCAGGAACAGACTAGTGCAGGCAGGGAGATACTAACATCCTGAGCAGACCAAGGGTGGGGATGGTGATCTCTGTGGCTAGAGAAGTTATAGGGATGACTCTGCTATAGGCTAACTGCTCTGCCTAGATTACAAAGCAGTAAACCGGCAGAGAAATTAAAGCCTAAAACAGAGGGTACTCTAAAAAACACCAGAACCTAACAAGATCTGGCTGTAACCACTCAAAACCAGAAGTGACCTGTAACACAACCCTGCAGCCACATCCAACAGTATGGGGCTTTTGCGGGGGCAGTTACAAATCTGCATGGTGGGGGGGGGGAGAGGGAGCACAGCCTGGGGCAGTCTCTAATCTACACAGTGGGGGGCTTGGCCTGGGGCGATAGGACTTCCCCAGCAGACTGTGCTTCTGGGGCAGAGACACGTTCAGTCCCTGCAGGGCTCTTCACTGCTCAGCTGCTAATAACCACAGCCCCAATGAAATTTTCACTGCTCAGCTTCTAGCCCCAGGACAGTCATTAACCCACACAGCAGGATTCTTTGCAGGCACTTTCCCAGCTCGGCCCTGTAGGCCTGAGTTACTTCACCGTGGGGAACACTTTGCCAGAGCACTCCCGTACCTCGCTGCTCTTTGTAGAGGGTTAACTGGATGGCTACCCATCCAGACACCTATCATTGCTCTGCAGAGGAAGCTGGTAACCCCCTGGCCCTGAAGGCAAGCCCTACAGGCTTTAAAAATGAGTAAAAAAATCAAAAGAATGATGGATAGCTTCTATACAGAAAGAAAACTGCTTTTAAACCCCGAGGAGACTTAATAGCAGACAGTCTCCAGACAACTGTTGGGCTCCAACACAAAAGGTGCTCCTAGAAGAGACTATTAAAAGCCTTAAAAGAGAACTAGAAAAAAATGGGGAAAGGAAAGAGAAGCTATGCAAGAGAGCAACAACTTCCTGAAATGTGAATTGGAAAAGTTAAAAAAAAAAAAAAAAACTACCAAGAAGTGCAAGGACACAAAATTTATGAATTGGAAAAAACAAAAAATAGTGAAATGGAAAAAAATTCCATAGAGAAAAAAAAAACTCATTTAAAAACTTACACATACAAAAAGAAGTAAAAAAAAGCTAATGAAGAAAATAACTCACTAAAAATCAAAACTGAACAAATAGAAATGACTGATTCATTGAGAATCAGTCAAGCAAAATCAAAAAAATAATAGGTTGTAAAAAAATGTCAAATATTTACTTGGAAAAACAACAGACCTGGAAAATAGATCTAGGAGAGATAACCTGAGGATCATTGGACTACCCAAAAATTTTGATGAAAAAAAAGAGCCTAGATACTATTATACAGGAAATCATCAAAGAACCAGAAGGTAAAATAGGCATTGAAAGAATTCATCGAACACCTGAAAAAGACCCAAAAATAAAATCTCCAAGGAATATTGTGGCCAAATTTCAGAATTTCAGACTAAAGAAAAAATATTAGAAGCAGCCAGGAAAAGATAATTCAAATACCGAGGTTCCACAATAAGAGTCACTCAAGATCTGACTGCCTCAACATTAAAGGATGAAAGGGCCTGGATATTCCAAAAGGCTAAAGAACTTGGATTGTAGCCAAGAATAAACTACCCAGCTAAGCTGAGCATTTTTTCCATGGAAGAAGATGGACATTTAATGAAACAGAGGAATTCCATTTGTTTCTAAGGAAAAAAACCAGACTTAAACAAAAAAAATTGATCTCTAACCACAGGACTCAAGAGAATTAGAAAAAGATAAAAGGAACTCTTGAGAACTGTATTTCTGTTGTGGACAGACATAAAAACCACATGTATAATTTGATTTTATTGATACAATATAAAAAAGAGAAGTAGAAATGGAAAGGGGATAGTGTCAGAAAAAGGAAAAAGGGGACATAAAAAGAGGGAAACTATATCCCACAATGAGGCAAAGAAAAACTATCACATCTGAGAGAACTTAGAGAGGGGGAGGAACATTGTGTGAATCTTATTCTCATCAGATTTGGCTCAAAGAGGAAATAATGGGCATATTTGTGTTACAGAGAATCTTCTCTCACATCATTAAAAAGTGGGAGAGAAAAAGGGAAAAGGAAAAAGAGTGATAAGGGAAGGGTACAAGAAAAGGGAAGGGATTCAAAGGGAGGAAGGAGAAATCCTAAAGAGGGAGAGCTGCATGACACAAGTGGGACCCATAAATGTAATACTAGGGAAAGTGGTAAATGGGGCAAGAAAAGGAAAAAGCATAATCTGGGGATATTAGAATGGCAGGAAATATGGAATTAGTCATTTTAACCATAAATGTGAATGGAATGAACTCTCCCATAAACTGGAGGTGGATAACAGACTGGATCAAAAGCCAGAACCTTACAATATTTTGCTTACAAGAAACACATTTAAAACAGGGAGATACATACAGAGTAAAGGTAAAAGGCTGGGGCAGAATGTATTATGCTTCAGGTAAAGTCAAGAAAGCAGAGGAAGCCATCCTTATCTCAGATCAAGCAAAAGCAAAAATTAATCTAATCAAAAGAGATAAGGAAGGAAACTATATCTTCCTAAAGGGTACTATAGACAATGAAGCTATATCAATATTAAACATATATGCACCAAGTAGTATAGCATCTAACATCCTAAAGGAGAAGTTAAAGGAGAGTTGCGAGAAGAAATAGGTAGCAAAACTATAATAGTGGGAGATCTCAATCTTGCACTCTCAGATTTAGACAAATCAAAGCACAAAACAAATAAGAAAGAAATTAAAGAGGTAAATAGAATATTAGAAAAATTAGATATGATAAATCTTTGGAGAAAACTGAATGGTGACAGAAAGCATACTTTTGGCTCAGCAGTTCATGGAACCTATACAAAAATTGACCATATTTTAGGACATAAAGACCTCAAGAATAAATGCAAGAAGAAAGAAATAATAAATGCTTTCTTTTCAGATCATGATGCAATAAAAACTACATTCAACAAAAAGTTAGGTGTAAGTAGACCAAAAAGTAATTTGAAACTAAACTATTTCATCTTAAAGAAGGATTGGATGAAACACCAAATTATAGACACAATTAATAATTTCACTCAAGATAATGACAATGATGAGACATCATATCAAAATTTGTGGGATGAAGCCAAAGCGATAAAAAGAGGAAATTTTATATCCTTAGAGGCTTACTTGAATAAAATAGAAAAAGAGAAGATCAAGGAACTGTGCTTGGAATTTAAGGAGCTAGAAAAAGACCAAATTAAAAATCCTCAATCAAATACTAAGCTTGAAAAATTATAAGGAGAAATTAATATTATTGAAAGTAAAAGAACTATTGAATTAATAAATAAAACTAAGAGTTGGTTTTATGAAAAAACCAAAAAAATAAATCTGATTAGAAAAAGGAAAGAGGAAAATCAAATTGTTAGTCTTAAAAATGAAAAGGGGGAACTTTTCACCAACGAAGAAGAAATTAGAGCAATAATACAGAGTTACTTTGCCCAACTTCATGCCAATAACTTGGATAACCTAAGTGAAATGGATGACTACCTCCAAAAATATAGGCTTCCCAGATTAACAGAGGAGGAAATAAATTGCATAAATAGTCCCATTTCAGAAAAAGAAATAGAACAAGCTATTAATCAACTCCCTAAGAAAAAATCCCCAGGACCAGATGGATCTACATATGAATTCTACCAAACATTTAAAGAACAATTAGCCCCAATGCTATATAAGCTATTTGAAAAAATAGGGAATGAAGGAGTCCTACCAAATTCCTTTTATGGCACAGACATGGTACTGATACCTAAACCAGGTAGGCTGAAAACAGAGAAAGAAAATTATAGACCAAGTTCCCTAATGAATACAGATGCTAAAATCTTAAATAAAATATTAGCAAAAAGATTAGGGAAAATCATGCCCAAGATAATACACTATGACCGAGTAGGATTTATACCAGGAATGCAGGGCTGGTTCAATATTAGGAAAACTATCAGTATAATTGGCCACATTAATAATCAAATTAACAATAACCATATGATCATCTCAAAAGGTGCAGAAAAAGCATTTGATAAAATCCAACATCCATTCCTATTAAAAACACTTGAGAGTATAGGAATAAATGGACTTTTCCTTAAAATAATCAGTAGCATCTATTTAAAACCCTCAGTAAGCATCATATGCAATGGGGAAAAACTGGAATCTTTCCCAGTAAGATTAGGAGTGAAGCAAGGTTGCCCATTATCACCATTATTATTCAATATTGTATTAGAAATGCTAGCCTTGGCAATAAGAGTCAAGAAAGAGATTAAAAGAATTAGAGTAGGCAATGAGGAAACCAAACTATCACTCTTTGAAGATGATATGAGGTTATACTTAGAGAACCCCAGAGATTGTACTAAAAAGCTATTAGAAATAATTCATAATTTTAGCAATGTTGTAGGATACAAAATAAATCCCCATAAATCCTCAGCATTTTTATACAGCACCAACAAAATCCAACAGCAAGACATACAAAGAGAAATTCCATTCAAAATAATTGTCAATGGCATAAAATATTTGGGAATCTATCTACCAAAGGAAAGTCAGGAATTATATGAGCAAAATTACAAAAAACTTTCCACACAAATAAAGTCAGATTTAACTAATTGGAAAAATATTAAGTGCTCATGGATAGGCCAAGCAAATATAAGAAAGATGACAATACTCCCTAAATTAATCTATTTATTTAATGCTATACCAATCAGACTCCCAAAAAATATTTTAATGATCAAGAAAAAATAACAACAAAATTCATATGGAAGAACAAAAGGTCGAGAATCTCAAGGGAATTAGTGAAAAAAAGTCAAATGAAGGTGGCCTAGCTGTACCTGATTTAAAACTATATTATAAAGCAACAGTCACCAAAACTATTTGGTATTGGCTAAGAAATATATTAGTTGATCAGTGGAATAGGTTAGGTTCACAAGACAAAATAGTCAACTATAGCAATCAAGTGTTTGATAAACCCAAAGATCCTAATTTTTGGGATAAGAATTCATTACTTGACAAAAACTGCTGGGAAAACTGGAAATTAGTATGGTAGCAATTAGGCATGGATCCACACTTTACACGTATATGATCAAAATGAGTCTATGATTTAAGCATACAGAACAAGATTATAAATAAATTAGAGGAACATATGATAGTTTACCTCGCAGACTTGTGGAGGAGGAAGACACTTGTGACCAAAGATGAACTAGAGATCATTATTGATCACAAAATTAAAAATTTTGATTATATCAAATTAAAAAGCCTTTGTACAAACAAAACTAATGCAAACAAGTTTAGAAGGGAAGCAACAAACTGGGAAAACATTTGCACAGTTAAAAGTTCTGATAAAGGCCTCATTTCCAAAATATATAGAGAATTTACTCTAATTTTTAAGAAATCAAGCCAAACAAAGAATTTTCAGATGATGAAATTGAAACTATTTCCACTCATGTAAAAGAATGTTCCAAATCATTATTGATCAGAGAAATGCAAATTAAGACAACTCTGAGATACCACTACACACCTGTCAGATTGGCTAAGATGACAGGAAAAAATAATGATGAATGCTGAAGCGGGATGCAGGAAAACTGGGACACTGATTCATTGTTGGAGTTGTGAACGAATCCAACCATTCTGGAGAGCAATCAGGAATTATGTCTGAAAAGTTATCAAACTGTACATACCCATTTATCCAGCAGTGCTGCTACTGGGCTTATACCCCAAAGAGATAGTAAAGAAGGGAAAGGGACCTGTATGTGCCAAACTGTTTGTGGCAGCCCTGTCTATAGTGGCTAGAAACTGGAAAATGAATGGATGTCAATCAATTGGAGAATGGTTGGGTAAATTGTGGTATATGAAGGTTATAGAATATTATTGTTCTGTTAGAAATGACCAGCAGGATGAATACAGAGAGGCTTGGAGAGACTTACATGAACTTATCCTGAGTGAAATGAGCGGGACCAGGCGATAATTATATACTTTGACAACAATACTGTATGAGAATGTATTCTGACAGAAGTGGATTTCTTCGACAAAGAGAAGATCTAACTCAGTTTCAATTGAACAATGATGAAAGAAGCAGCTACACCCAAAGAAAGAACACTGGGAAATGAGTGTAAACTCGTTGCATTTTTGTTTTTCTTTCTGGACTATTTTTACCTTTTGAATCCAATTCTTTTGTGCAACAGAGAATTGTTCGGTTCTGCACCCATATATTGTACCTAGGATATACTGTGACATATTCAACATGTATAGGACTGCTTGCCATCTGGGGGAGGGGTGGAGGGAGGTTGGGAAAAAGTCAGAACAGAAGTGAGTGCAAGGGATAATGGTGTAAACAGAGAAAGAAAATTATAGACCAATCTCCCTAATGAATATTGATGCTAAAATCTTAAATAAAATATTAGCAAAAAGATTACAGAAAATCATCACCAGGATAATACACTATGACCAAGTAGGATTTATACCAGGAATGCAGGGCTGGTTCAATATTAGGAAAACTATTAGCATAATTGACTATATCAATAACCAACCAAACAAAAACCATATGATCATCTCAATAGATGCAGAAAAAGCATTTGATAAAATCCAACATCCATTCCTAATAAAAACACTTGAGCGCATAGGAATAAATGGAATTTTCCTTAAAATAGTCAGGAGCATATATTTAAAACCATCAGTAAGCATCATATGCAATGGGGAAAAACTGGAACCTTTCCCAGTAAGATCTGGAGTGAAGCAAGGTTGCCCACTATCACCATTTTTATTTAATATCGTATTAGAAACACTAGCCTCGGCAATAAGAGTCGAGGAAGATATTAAAGGAATTAGAGTAGGCAATGAGGAAACCAAACTATCACTCTTTGCAGATGATATGATGGTATACCTAGAGAACCCCAGAGATTCTACTAAAAAGCTATTGGAAATAATTCATAATTTTAGCAAAGTAGCTGGCTACAAAATAAATCCCAATAAATCCTCAGCATTTTTATACATCACCAACAAAACTCAACAGCAAGAGATACAAAGAGAAATTCCATTCAGAATAACTGTTGATACCATAAAATATTTGGGAATCTATCTACCAAAGGAAAGTCAGGAATTATATGAGCAAAATTATAAAAAAGTCTCCACACAAATAAAGTCAGACTTAAATAATTGGAAAAATATTAAGTGCTCTTGGATCGGCCGAGCAAATATAATAAAGATGACAATACTCCCTAAACTAATCTATTTATTTAGTGCTATACCAATCAGACTTCCAAGAAAATATTTTATTGATCTAGAAAAAATAACAACAAAATTCATATGGAACAATAAAAAGTCGAGAATCTCAAGGGAATTAATGAAAAAAAAAATCAAATGAAGGTGGCCTAACTGTACCTGATCTAAAATTATATTATAAAGCAGCAGTCACCAAAACCATTTGGTATTGGCTAAGAAATAGATTAGTGGATCAGTGGAAAAGGCTAGGTTCACAAGACAGAATAGTCAACTATAGCAATCTAGTGTTTGACAAACCCAAAGCCCCTAACTTCTGGGAAAAGAATTCATTATTTGATAAAAACTGCTGGGATAATTGGAAATTAGTATGGCAGAAATTAGGCATGGACCCACACTTAACACCATATACCAAGATAAGATCAAAATGGGTCTATGACCTAGGCATAATGAACGAGATTATAAATAAATTAGAGGAACATAGAATAGTTTATCTCTCAGACTTGTGGAGGAGAAAGAAATTTGTGACCAAAGATGAACTAGAGATCATTACTGATCACAAAATAGAAAATTTCGATTACATCAAATTAAAAAGCCTTTGTACAAATAAAACTAATGCAAACAAGATTAGAAGGGAAGCAACAAACTGGGAAAACATTTTCACAGTTAAAGGTTCTGATAAAGGCCTCATTTCCAAAATATATAGAGAACTGACTCAAATTTATAAGAAATCTAGCCATTCTCCAATTAATAAATGGTGAAAGGATATGAACAGACAATTTTCAGAGGATGAAACGGAAACTATTACCACTCATATGAAAGAGTGTTCCAAATCATTATTGATCAGAGAATTGCAAATTAAGACAACTCTGAGATACCACTACACACCTGTCAGATTGGCTAAGATGACAGGAAAAAATAATGATGAATGTTGGAGGGGATGTGGGAAAACTGGGACACTAATGCATTGTTGGTGGATTTGTGAACGAATCAACCATTCTGGAGAGCAATCTGGAATTATGCCCAAAAAATTATCAAACTGTGCATACCCTTTGATCCAGCAATGTTTCTATTGGGCTTATATCCCAAAGAAATACTAAAGAAGGGAAAGGGACCTGTATGTGCCAAAATGTTTGTAGCAGCCCTGTTTGTAGTGGCCAGAAACTGGAAAATGAATTGTTGCCCATCAATTGGAGAATGGCTGGGTAAATTGTGGTATATGAATGTTATGGAATATTATTGTTCTGTAAGAAATGACCAGCAGGATGAATACAGAGAGGACTGGCGAGACTTACATGAACTGATGCTAAGTGAAATGAGCAGAACCAGGAGATCATTATACACTTCGACAACGATATTGTATGAGGACATATTTTGATGGAAGTGGATTTCTTTGACAAAGAGACCTGAGTTTCAATTGATAAATGACGGACAAAAGCAGCTACACCCAAAGAAAGAACACTGGGAAACGAATGTGAACTATCTGCATTTTTGTTTTTCTTCCCGGGTTATTTATACCTTCTGAATCCAATTCTCCCTATGCAACAAGAGAACTGTTTGGTTCTGCAAACATATATTGTATCTAGGATATACTGCAACATATCCAACATATAAAGGACTGCTTGCCATCTAGGGGAGGGGGTGGAGGGAGGGAGGGAAAAAAAAATCGGAACAGAAACGAGTGTCAATATAAAGTAATTATTAAATAAAAATTTAAAAAAAAGGGATAATGGTGTAAAGAAATTTTTTTCAAAATAAAAAAATCAATGTAAAAAAAAGATTTTAAAAAATCATATAGTATTGTTGTTGAAGTATATAATGATGTCCTGGTCCTGCTCATTTCACTCAGCATCAGTTCATGTAAGTCTCTCTAGGCCTCTCTGAAATCATCCTGCTGGTCATTTCTTAAAGAACAATAATATTCCATAACATTCATATACCACAATTTACCCAACCATTCTCCAAGTGATGGACATCCTCTCAATTTCCAGTTTTCTGGCCACTACAAAGAGGGCTGCCATAATCATTTTTGCATATACAGGTCTATTTCCCTTCTTTAATATCTCTTTGGGACATAAGCCCAGTAGTAACACTGCTGGATCAAAGGTTTGATAACTTTTTAAACATAGTTCCAAATCGCTTTCCAGAATAGCTGGGTGTAGTCACAATTCCACCAACAATGTATCAGTGTCCTAGTTTTCCCATATCCCCCAACATTCTGCATTATCTTTTTCTGTCATGCTAGCCAATCTGAGATGTGTGTAGTGTGGTATCTCAAAATTGTCTTAATTTTCATTTCTCTGATTAATAATGACTTGGAGCATCTTTTCATATGGCTAGAAATAGTTTCAATTTCTTCATCTGAAAATTGTCTGTTCATATCTTTTGCCCATTTATCATTTGAAGAATTGCTTGATTTCTTATAAATTAGAGCCAATTCTCTATATTTTGGAAATGAGGCCTTTATCAGAACTCTTGACTGTAAAAATGTTTTCCCAGTCTATTGTTTCCCTTCTAATCTTGTCTGCATTAATTTTGTTTGTACAAAAGCTTTTCAATTTATATAATCAAAATTTTCTATTTTGTGATCAGTAATGATCTCTAGTTCTTTTTTGCTCACAAATTCTTTCCTCCTCCACAGGTCTGAGAAGTAAACTATCCTATGTTTTTCTAATTTATTTATAATCTCATTCTTTATTCCTAGATCATGAACTCATTTTAACCTTATCTTGGTGTATGGTGTTAAGTGTGGGTCAATGCTTAGTTTCTGCCATCCTAATTTCCAATTTTCCCAGCAGTTTTTGCCAAATAGTGAGTTCTTATCCCAAAAGGTGGTGTTTGGGGGTGTGTCAAACACTAGATTATTAAAGTTTTTGATTATTTTGTCTGGTGAACCTAACCTACTCCACTGATCAACTAGTCTATTTCTTAGCCAATACCAAATGGTTTTGGTGACTGCTGATTTGTAATATAGTTTGAGATCAGTTTGATTTTTTTCTTTAGTTCCCTTTAAATTCTTGACCTTTTTTCTTTCATATTAATTTTGTTGTTATTTTTTCCTAGGTCATTAAAATATTTTTTGCCGAGTCAGAGTGGTATATTGAGTATTGTCATCTTTTTTATATTTGCTCACCCAATCCAAGAGCACTTAATATTTTTCCAGTTGTTTAGGGCTGATTTTATTTGTATGGAAAGTGTTTTGTTGTTTTGCTCATATAGTTTCTGACTTTCCCTTGGCAGATAGATTCGCAAATATTTTATACTATCCACAGTTACTTTAAATGGAATTTTTCTTTTTAACTGTTACTGTTGGATTTTGTTAGTGATATCTAAGAGTGTTGATGACTTATATGGGTTTATTGTGTATTCTGCAACTTTGCTAAAGTTGTGGATTATTTCTAATAGCTTTTTAGTAGAATCTCTGGGGTTGTCTATGTATACCATCGTTTCATCTGCAAAGAATGATAATTTGGTTTCCTCATTACCTACTCTAATTCCTTTAATCTTTTTCTCAACTCTTATTGCTAGCATTAGCTAGTCTTGCTACTATAAGCTAGTATTTCTAATACAATATTAAATAATAATAGTGATAGGGGGCAACTTTGTTTCACTCTTGGTCTTATTGGAAATTGTTCCAGTTTTTCCCCATTGTATATGATGCTTACTGATGGTTTTAAATACATTCTACTGACTATTTTAAGGAAAAGTCCATTTATTCCTATACATTCAAGTGTTTTTAATAGAAATGGATGTTGCGGACTTCTGGTTAAGATGGCGGAGAGGAGGCTCACAGCTGCATAAGCTCCACGCTTTCTCTCACTATCTACTTCATTACAAGCCTCTGAATCAATGCTTGACTGAAAAAACCCACATATAGTTACCAAGAGAAGCCATCCTTGAGATCCGCCAAGAAAGGTCTGTCTTTACTGGAGGGCTGGGGAGGTTTTAGATCGGGCGCAGGCTGAGGGCAGCGGCAGTGAGAGCACGGGAGCAGACTGGAGAGGGGGTGGGGAGTGATCGCAGCTGTCTCTGCGGGGAGAGCTTCGCTACAGGTTTGGATACTTTGCTCTGGCAGCAAGTCAGCAGCCCAGCAGAGAAGCTAAAAACACCAGGGCTGAAGAACACAACCCCAAACAGCTGGAGTCTCTCTGGACCTGGCCGCCCCCCCCAACCCCCACAGTGACTCAGCACACTTTGGGATCTCAGAGCGCACGCGCAACACAGTCCTGCTAGTGCCTCACTGCTGCCCCCTGCAGTCTGTAGAGGAAGCTCGATAACACACCCAGCCCCCCGCCCCCCCCAAAGAAAGACTCCAGTTTTTTCTGTTTTTCTTTGGTAGTTTGTCTTTGATTATTGGACAGAATGAGCAAGAAGCTGAAGAGGACTTTAACCCTTGACAGCTTCTATACAGATAGAGAGCAGACTCTAAATCCTGAGGAGACTAAAAACACGCAGTCCCCAGGTGAATCCCCAAAGGAGGAGATCATCTGTTCCTCAGCACAGATGAACCTCATAGAAGTGATCAAAAAGGCTCTCACAAGGGAGCTAGAAGAAAAATGGAGAAAGCAGAGTGAGGCTTGGCAAAAGGAGAGGGAAGCTTGGCAAAAGGAGAGGGAGGCTTGGCAAAAGAGCCTGGAGAAGTCAGTTAAAGAGAGAGTGGATAAAGAAGTAAAATCCTTGAAAAATAGGATTAGTGAAGTGGAAACAGAAAACAGCTCTCTAAAAAACAAAATTGGCGAAATGGAAAAAAATTCCACAGAACAAAAGAACTCAATTGGACAATTAGAAAAAGATTTTTAAAAAGTGAGTGAAGAGAATACTTCACTGAAAATCAGAATTGAACAAGTGGAATTGAATGACTCGAGGAGACAAGAAGAATCAGTCAAGGAAATCCAAAAAAATCAAACAATGGAGAAAAATGTGAAATACCTTCTGGGGAAGACAACAGACCTGGAAAACAGATCCAGGAGAGACAATCTGAGAATCATTGGACTCCCAGAAAAACATGATGAAAAAAAGAGCCTGGACACTATTTTCCAGGAAATTATCAAAGAGAACTGCCCAGAAGTCATAGGAACAGAGGAAAAAATAAACATTGAAAGGATTCATTGATCACCCACTGAAAGGGATCCTAAAATCAAAACACCAAGAAATATAGTGGCCAAATGCCAGAACCTTCAGATGAAGGAAAAAATATTGCAAGCGGCTAGAAAAACCCAATTCAAGTATCAAGGAGCCACAATAAGGATCACCCAGGATCTGGCAGCATCCACATTAAAAGATCGAAGGGCCTGGAATATGATATTCCGAAAGGCTAAGGAACTTGGTATGCAACCAAAAATAACTTACCCAGCAAGAATGAGCATCTTTTTCCAGGGAAGAACATGGACATTCAACGAAGTAAGCGAATTTCATCTATTTCTGATGAAAAAACCAGAACTTAACAAAAAGTTTGATCTACAAATATAGAACTCAAGAGAAATCTAAAAAGGTAAAGATTAATCTTGGGAAGTATATTTTGACTATATAGATGTATAAAGAATACATGTATACCTTGTTCTAGAAATTGATGTGGAAAGGACATTGTACCAGAAAAAGGGTAAAGTGGGGGTAGTACATCTCATGAAGAGGCATAGGAAACCTATTATATCTGAGAGAAAGAATGGAGGGGGATGAATATAGTGGGTATCTTACTGCCTTCAGAATTGGCTTTAAGTGAAAAATCTTAAGACATATTCAATCTATGGTGAAACTTCTCCCATCTCATTGAAAAGTGAGAAGGGAAAAGTGAAAAGGGAAGGAATAAGCTAAGTGGAAGGGAATACGGGAACTGGGAGGGAAAGGGGTAAGATAGGGGGAGGAACTCTAAGGCGGGGGGAGGGATACTAAACAGGGAGGGCTGTGAGAAGCAAGTGGTGCTCACAAGCTTAATACTGGGAAGGGGGGGGAGGGGAAAGAAGGGAGAAAAGCATAAACCGGGGTTAACAAGATGGCAAGTAATACAGAATTGGTCATTCTAACCATAAATGTGAACGGGGTAAACTCCCCCATAAAGAGGAAGCGGTTAGCAGAATGGATTAAAAGCCAGAATCCTACAATATGTTGTTTACAGGAAACACACCTGAAGTGGGGAGATACATGCAGGTTAAAGGTAAAAGGTTGGAGCAAAATCTACTATGCTTCAGGTGAAGTCAAAAAAGCAGGAGTAGCCATCCTGATCTCAGATCAAGCTAAAGCAAAAATTGATCTAATTAAAAGAGATAAGGAAGGACACTATATCTTGCTAAAGGGTAGCATGGATAATGAAGCACTATCTATATTAAACATATATGCACCAAGTGGGGTAGCATCTAAATTCTTAAAAGAAAAACTAAGAGAGCTGCAAGAAGAAATAGACAGTAAAACTATAATAGTGGGAGATCTTAACCTTGCACTCTCAGAATTAGATAAATCAAACCACAAAATAAATAAGAAAGAAGTCAAAGAGGTAAATAGAATACTAGAAAAGTTAGATATGATAGATCTCTGGAGAAAATATAATGGAGACAGAAAGGAATACACTTTCTTTTCAGCCGTTCATGGAACCTATACAAAAATTGACCATATATTAGGACATAAAAATCTCAAACTCAAATGTAGTAAGGCAGAAATAGTAAATGCATCCTTTTCAGACCACGATGCAATGAAAATTACATTCAACAAAAAACCAGGGGGAAGTAGACCAAAAAATAATTGGAAACTAAATAATCTCATACTAAAGAATGATTGGGTGAAACAGAAATGGATGTTGCATTTTATCAAATGCTTTTTCTGCATCTATTGAGATGATCATATTTTTTTTATTTGTTTATTGATATAGTCATTATGCTAATAGTTTTCCTAATTTTGAACCAGCCCTGCATTCCTGGTATAAATCCTACTTGGTCATGATGTATTATTCTGGGGATGATTTTCTGTAACTTTTTTGCTAATATTTTCTTTAAGATTTTAGCATCAATATTCATTAGGGGATTGGTCTATAATTTTCTTTCTGTGTTTTCAACCTAACTGGTTTAGGTATCATTACCATGTCTGTGTTATAAGAAGAATTTGGTAGGAGTCCTTCAATCCTTTTTTTTTTTTTCAAATAGTTTATATAACATTAGGGTTAATTGTTCTTTGAATATTTGGTAGAATTCACATATAACTCTATCTGATCCTGGGGATTTTTTAAGGGAGTTGATTAATAAATGTTCTATTTCTTTTTCTAAAATGGGACTATTTCAGCAATTTACCTCCTCCTCTGGTAATCTAAGAAACCTATATTTTTGAAGGTACCCATCCATTTCATTTAGATTATCAAATTTACATGCATAAATTTAAGCAAAGTAACTTCTAATTATTGCTGTAATTTCCTCTTTGTTGGTGGAAAGTTCTCCCTTTTCATTTTTAATAATAACAATTTGATTTTACTCTTTCCATTTTCTAATCAGATTTACCAAAAGTTTATCTATTTTATTTTTTTAATAAAACCAACTCTTAGATTTTTCATTAATTCAATAGGTTTTTTTTTTACTTTCAATTTTATCAATTTCTCCTTTTAATTTTAGAATTTCAAGTTTACTATTTAATTGGGGAGTTTTAATTTGGTCTTTTTTTAGTTTTTTAAGTTGTAAGCCCAATTCCTTTATCTTCTCTTTCTCTATTTTATTCTAGTAAGCTTGTAAAGATATAAAATTTCACCTTATTACTGCTTTGACTACATCCCACAAATTTTGGTATGTTGTCTAATTATTGTCATTTTCTTGGATGAAGTTATTAATTATGTCTATGATTTGCTGTTTCACGCAATCATTCTTTAGTATAAGATTATTTAGTTTCCAATAACTTTTTGTTCTATTTACCCCTAACTTTTTGTTAAAAGTACTTTTTATTGTATCGTGATCTGAAAAGAACCCATTTACTATTTCTGCAATTGTGCTTTTAATTTTGAGGTCTTTATGTCCTAAAATATAGTCAGTTTTTGTATAGGTTACATTAACTGCTGAGAAAAATCTGTACTCCTTTCTGTCTTCATTTAGTTTTCTCCAAATATCTATCATACCTGACTTTTCTAATATTCTATTTACCTCTTCTACTTGTTTCTTATTTGTTTTGTGGTTTAATTTATCTAATTCTGAGAATGCAAGGTGGAGATCTTCCATTATTATAGTTTTGCTGTCTATTCCTTCTTGCAACTCTTTTACTTTTTCCTTTAGGAAGTTAGATGCTATACCACTTGGTGCATATATGTTTACTATTGATATTGCTTCATTGTCTATGCTACCCTTTAGCACGATATAATTTCCTTCTTTGTCTCTTTTAATTAGATCAATTTTTGCTTTTGCTTGATCTGAGATAAGGATGGCAACCCCTGCTTTTTTGACTTCACCTGAAGCACAATAGATTCTACTCCAGCCTTTTACCTTTACTTTGTATTTATCTCCCGGCTTTAAATGTGTTTCCTGTAAACATATTGTAGGGTTCTGACTTTTGATCCAATCTGCTATCCACCTCCAGTTTATGGGAGCGTTCATCCCATTCACATTTATGGTTAAAATTACTAATTCTGTATTTCCTGCCATCTTATTATTCCCAGATTATGCTTTTCTTTTTCTTACATCCCTTATCCCCCTCCCCAGTATTAAACTTGTGGACACCATTTGCCTCATCCAGTTCTCCCTCTTTATAGTCTTTAGTACCCTCTTTGAATCCCTTTCCCTTTCTTATGCCTTTCCAGTATTACTCTTTTCCTTTCCCCTTTTCCTCTCCCACTTTTCTAATGTGGTAAGAGAAGTTTCTCTGTAAACCAAATATGTCAATTATTTTCCTCTTTGAGCCAAATCTGATGAGAGTAAGATTCACACGATGTTTCTCCCCCTCCCTAAATTCCCTCAGATATGATAGATTTCCTTTGCCTCTTCATGTGATGTAGTTTTCCTCTTTTGATCTTTCCTTTTCTCCTTTTCTGATACTATAATGGGCTGAGGCTTGAGTTGATGCACTGAGGTCCCAAGCATGTGAGGCTAAATAGTAATTGGACCACAGTCTATTAATATATATGCTTGGAGAAAGAATGGCCCCCACCCACTCTTTGTGCAAGTCCTGATGTGTTGAATAGGAAATGACGATTTTGGTGGGTGGAGGCAAGGTAGTAGAAAGGGAAGCGGAAAGAGAGACTGCTGGCTGGCTTCTTGATACAGTGCTCACATTGCTATTGTGACCACCCTTCACCTCCAATCCTCTTTTCACCTGCAATCCCCCTTCACCTCTGCTAGCTGGCTTCCTGTTGCAGCTGCCCATATTGCTATTGAAATCCTTCTTCACCTCTACTGAGAATAAAGATTGAAGATTTTCCCCTTAACCTGAATTCCTGACTCCAGCTGATTTTAAATATGCATCACCCAACTTGGGGCAGTTTTTCATTCCCTGTGGCAAAACTGTCCATTCATATCTTTTATAAGGCTGAGCTAAGTTAACACTGGGCACTGAAAAGGCAAATCTTTTCATATCTGCCTTATCCAGAGGGATAGAATAGAAACAATTCTTACTATCTTTGATCCAAACAGGCCATTCTCTAGGCAATTGAGTAGGAGATGGAAGACCAGGCTGAAGAGTTCCCATAGTTTCCATCTGTTCATTCACTTTTCTTAAATCAGTGGTCATCCTCTATTTTCCAGATTTCTTTTTTACAATGAACACTGGGGAATTCCAATTACTTAGAGAAAGTTGTAAGTGCCCTTGTTCAAGCTGCTCCTGTACTATATCTAATAAAGCCTGAATTTCATCGCTGCCTAAGGGCCACTGTTCTATCCACACTGGTGTATTAGTTTTCCATTGGATAGAAATAGGTGAAAGTGTTGGCAGACCTTCAACAGCAGCCCTGCTTTAAAAACCGAAGTACTCATTTTTAACCCTAATTGTTGTAAAACGTCTCTTCCCCACAGATTGATAGGGATTTTTTCAACTATAAAAGGAATAAAAACTCCTGTTTTGCCTTCAAAAGTCCGTCTCATAGGGGCAGCACTAACTTCAGCTGCTATTGATCCTCCTATGCCATACATGTACGTGTCTGCTTTAATCTTTGGCCAGTGACTGGGCCAATTGGCACCTCTAATGTCTGTACGATTTGCACCTGTGTCTACCAATCCTTCTAATGGTAGACCATTTATATAGATTGTGAGCATAGGTCGGTCAGCTGCTGTCCAGTATATTCCTGGATTTTATGGTCTGGAGTCAGTATCTGGGTGACTATCACCAGGTTACTTATTAGGATTCTGTATGAGTAAACCTGATGCTACTACTTCTCCTGTGTGATAAGTCACACATTGTCTGCCTGTATTAGTGACTGGGATATTATCTACACATTCCCCAATTTCCCACATCAGTGTGTGGATGGACACTGTTCTGTACGTATTAAAAGGAGGTGAAATGGTCAAGCCTACTGTGTCTGGAGGCAAGGGATCCATAGGCTGGAGAAGAACAGATTTCACCTCTCCGGGGGTATCTCAGTTGTCCCAGCTGCATGCAGCTCTATTCTCCCCAATTGTTATTCCCTTCTTCCATCAGGTTGCTTCCTGGATGGTTGATTGTGTAATCCCCTTTCCCATCATATGGCTTTCAACATCAAAGAATCAATACTGGAGAGAAGCTTTATCAATGTAATGAATGTAAAAAGTCTTTCATGTGGAGTGACAGACTTCATAAACATCACAGAATCCACACTGAAGAGAAGCCTTATGAATGTAGCACATGTGAAAATGTTTTCATACCCAGTTACAATCTCCATGAATATCAGAAAGTCCAGATTGGGGAAAAGCCTTATGAATGTAAAAATTCTTTCATACAGTGTTCCAATCTCACTGTCCATTGGAGAATCCACACTGGAGAGAAGTCTTATGAGAGTATTGACTGTGGAAAAGCATTCAAACACAAAAGTCTCATAGAACATCATAGAATCCATACTGGAGAGAAGCCTTATAAATGTCATCAATGTGGAAAGGCTTTCACACATTCCTCCAATCTTCATGAACATCAGAAAATTAACACTGGAGAGAAACCTTATGTCTGTAACATGCGGAAAGGTTTTCCCATACATTCCAGTCTTACTAAACATCAGAGAATGCACTCTGGAAAGAAGCCTTATGATTATTATAATCAATGTGGAAAGGTTTTCACAAAGCACTTCTCCCTTGATGTGGATCAGAGTATCCACACTGGAGAGAAGCCTTATGAATGTAGTGAATGTGGAAAGGCTTTTGCAAAGTGCTCTTATCTTGATGTACATCAGAAAATGTACTCTGGACAGAAGCTTTGTGATTGTAATCAACGAAGAAACGTTTTCACAAAGCACTCCTACCTTGATTTACATCAGAGAAGCCTTATGAATGTAATGAATGTGGAATGGCTTTCACACAGTGGTCTGGGCTTGGTAGACATCAGAAAATCCACGTGGGATATCATGAATGGGGAAACTTTCAGACAAAGCTCAAATTTTATTTCACAATGGACTTTAGAGAAAAACTTTTAAATGTCTGGAATATGGTAAAATTTTTAATACACACTAATCCCCAATTAGAAATGAGATGTTCCATACTAGAAGAAAAACCTCAAGTGGAAAATCATTCAGGCCTACTTCATCTCCTAATTGCCATCTCAAAAGTCTTAGAAGATTGAAATCATGTACAAAGGCACAAAGATAGAGAACAGTTTGTTAGTCAGCAGGGATTTTTTGCTTGGGACCTCAGTATATCAACTCAAGCCTCGGCCCATCACATGATACTATCTCCTTTCCATTTCTACTTCCCTTTTTTATTATATCAGTAGAATCAAATTATGCATGCACTCTTTATGTATGTCCACAACAGAAATACATTTCTCAAGAAATGTATTTTACCTTTTTCTGCTTCTCTTAAGTCCTATAGTCATGGGAGAGGGCATTTGCTGGGGGCAGTGCTGGTGATATCACTGCCCTTTCTACTCCTCCTCTTCCCTCCATCAAGGAAGGTGAAATTGATGGCAAAGGGTCAAGACCCTGCTTGGGTGTAGGCAGAGGAGAAGGTGAGTTGTGAGAGTGAGAATCACCATACCCTTTAAATTCACTCAATTCCTCATGCCTTTTGGATATTTTATCAATACCATCCCCCTTCTCTTCTCTTTCTCTTCACACTTCCTTGCCTGGCTATTCTCCTTAAAACGTTTCTTTCTTTCTTTTTTTTTTTTTTTTAGAACTTGTGGGATTCTTTAAGGCTAATTGTATTATGTTGTATATATAGAAGGTTTACTTAGAAATTGAATCTGAACTATTATCATTGTAATATTCTCTTACTTGCTCTGCTACTAGTTTCCATATATCGACCTCGGTTTCATCTTCCTTGGAGAACCAAGGTGCATTCTAATCTTTCTAAGAGTCCACCAATCTGCTCCCAAGTTACACCCAAACCTTGCCTCTTTATTAACCTAAATATGCATTCTATAGACCTCCAGGTGGGAATGGGAGTGGTTGTGGTGGAGGCTCTTTTCCTTGTATCTGCCCCATTTCAGTCCTTCACAAATTTCCTGCTTGTGTATTTTAATAGTCACCCTATTTCCTGGTCACAGGGACTTCTTCACTGAAATTACAATCAAGCTTTGTGCAGGTCCTTAGTCCACATTGGGGAGTCAATATATAATGTTTGGGCTAGCTCTCTGGAGGGCCTCAGAATCAGTCAGTCAGAATCAAAGTCTTTGGTCTTCAGGGGGAGAAGTGAAGGAGGCAGGCCAGCTGCCACGCGGCTTGCCAAAGATGAATCCTGGACTCTGGAGTCCTGAGCCTGAAATCTCTCTCCTCCTCGTCCTTTAACAGAGAAACTCTGATCTCTCTCCTTCAGTCCTCCAATCCTTGCCTATGATTACCTCACCACCACACATTCAGCAAGCACCAATGGTGAGGAGAGTCATCATATCATTATCTCATCTAAATATATGTATATAGAACCATTATCTCACATCAAATAGGTAATTATCCTTAAGTGCTCTGCTGTCTAATTCAAGTACATCTTTTCAGAGTTTCAGTCCTGAGACTTCGCAGGCCCCACTCCTCAATCTCTCTGATACAAGGAGTGGAACCCCTTTTTTTCTCAGGATACTGATTCCAACCTGTGCCCCCTTAGAGAAACAGTAGACTATCATGGAGGGACACTCAGAGCAGAGGTGTTTCTTTCAAAGTCAAATCTGTGCCAGACTAAGGAAAAACTTGGCCATTACTCTGAGGACCCCTTTCAGTTTATTTTGGAATCTAAGTCCTCCAACTTGATGTTTCCTGGGGAGATATTGATATTAAACAATCTGCCCCAGATATTTAAAGGAAGCTGCAGAAGCCAGATTTGGGCCCTCAAACATCTGCCACTCAGCTGTTAGAAACAGCTTTTGAAGTCTTTAATAATAGGGAGCAAACTTCAGCAGAGGAAAAAGGCTGCAGAGTTAGAGCAAGAAATAGAGAACAGTCTGAAATTTGGGCTACCGACATGTCGGGGAATCATAGGGGTTCGTACTTCAAGTGTCATGGACAGGGCCATGAGACCCGAAACTGTATCCCCAGTCCTTGCCCTGAGTGCAACCAGGAGGAGCCCTGAAGAGAGATTGCCTATAGTGTACAAGCTGTTCCCCCATGTCCTACCTTCTGGCAGGAGCTTGAGGCAGGAGGTTGTAGCCAGGGAATGGCTACACCATGACAGCTCAACACCCAGATGTGGCTGATAAAACCATTGAATTTCTTTTTGCTATGGGGACATCTCCTTCCCCCTTGCTCTGGGACTCTGTTGTCAATTGACCCGCCCTTCATAAAATTGGGACTGAAGGAAACTTAAGAATTGTTTGGAGACTTTCCCTCTGTTTTGCCAATTTGGTGATTTGTTATTTAAACTCTCATTTCTTATTCCCTCCTATCCTGCTTCCTTATTGGGGCAAGATTTAATGGTGAAATTGGGTACCCAATTTTCTCTTCTTAGACCTCCAGATGATCTTTTTGTGCTGCTCTCAAATCCCTCTCATATTCCCTCTGAATTCTGGGAAAAATTCTCTGTCAAGGTTGAGAAATTTCTTATGTACAAACTTTCAGCTAAAGAGTTAAGAGATTCAGAGCCACTTAATTGCAATCTTATCTTGATTTGCAGACACCCTAAAAGCCAAATTGACTTCTGCCCCTTCCTTGGCTCTATCTGATTTAGAAAAGCCTTTCACTCAGTATATAGATGAATGGTGAGGCCAGACTCTGGGGAATTCCAGATCCTTTACCTATTTCTATACGGAACTGGACTCAGTTTCCCTAGAATGGCTCCTTGGCCTTTTTATTTTTTTGAATTGAAAGAATTTTAATTGAAGAAGCCTCAAAATTTGTCGTAGGATTCCAGAGCATTTTAGAAGCCAAGGGCATCAGTGGCTTACTAGTGGGAGGCCTACTATATCAGGTTCTCCTACTAAACACCTCTAATCTGAAGCTTAGCCACTGCCTCCTGGGACTTCTGTCCAGAAAGCTGAACTCATTACCCTGACTAGAGCTTTGGGACTGGGAAAGGGAATAAGAGTAAACATCTACACCGATTCTAAATATGCTTTTCATATTTTGCATGCTCACTTGGCTATATGGAAAGAAAGAGCACTTTTGATAACAAAGAATTCTCCTATTAAATATGAAGGAGAAATTTCTTCAGCTTCTACCAGCTGTCCATAAATGCAGAGAGGTTTCAGTCATATTTTGTAAAGGACACCAGAAGGAAGGTTCCCTTCAAGCCAAGGGGAATGGGATTGTAGATTTATCTACTAAAACTGCTGCCCATTCACCCCGACCTTTAATCTCACAGCTCCCTGATTCTTACACCCCTTCTTAAAACCCATAGGAACAAACTCTTTCTCATTCTGGCTGGTTCCAAATACCCTCAAGCCAACTTTTAGCTGTTTAACCTCCCCCTTTTCTCAAGCCTGTTCAGAGAAGGGGCAAATACTTAGGGGAGATTGGTTTGAGGTTGCTTTTCATCTTTGTTGACACTTTTACTTATGGGTAGAAGCTTTTCCCTGCAGGACTGAGAAGGTTCAGAGGGTATCAAGGTGCCTGCTAAAAGAGCCTCCTAAGCCTGCCTAGCTCCATGCCCAGTGAAGATAGTCTAGTTTTTATTTCTCAGAACACTCAAGAGAATGAAGGGTGAAATTATGTGTCCTTCTTTCTCTCACACTCTTTTTCCTAACTCTTTCCCACTCAAAGGATGAGAACTTTACTCCTAGCATTTTCTCTCTGGCTTTTCTTGATGTCATTCTATGCTGCCTGCCAGTACTTAACCCCTTCTTAGCCTTTCAGCTAGGGAGCTCAGTGGGCAGTGGGGCATTCAGGATTGTTGGGTGGGCCATCAACATCATCAAGGTAGCCCAAAGATGGGACCTGATGCATAATTTGCAAAGGCCCCATTCCTAAATGTCACCATCTCTATCCTGGATATCAACCCTCTTTTAACATGCTTGTGAGATTTGTTTCCTTCAGTCTAAAGATCATGGGATAACATCTCCTAGATACCACTGCTGCTATTTCCAGATCTTGTCCTTTCCCCATTAAACATAAGGACAACTTTATGGCCCTTGTCAACTTGAAGCAACTTCAGATGAGACTGTTGTCCCTTTGCCCCAAATGAATTTGGGGTGACTGCTTGAGGGGGGAATGATAAAAACTGTGTCCCCTTTAATCTTTGGGGGAAGAGTGGTCCTGAATCTCAAACCCTCCTGATCTCTGAGAGGGGCCCCAGTCTCATCTTGGCCTAGGGCATGATCAACTTCTCTAATGAGTTGAATATTAGTCCCTCAAACTGCTCCCCAGCTTGGAGCCAGGGCAAACCTGATAAAACCCAAGCCCTGTCAATCTATCTCTGCAAATTCATAATCAGGAATGCCCACTGAGTTGCTTCTCAGTGTAAACCCATCTTTGCAGAAAACATAACAGGATTTTGTCTGCTGATGAAGATATTTTCTTTTCAGTGTAAATTCATCTTTGCAAAAATATCTTAACAGGAGTTTGTCTACTAAGAAAGTTGTTTTCTTAGTGTAATAAATCCATTCTTTCCACAGACCTCTCACCTGTATTCATTGAGGTTTGGGAATTCTTTGGAAAAGCCTGCAATTGGTCAAAGGGGATTCCATTACTGTCAGGATATCTCTCAACCCTCATTTCTCACACCTCAACAGTATTTATTTAAAGAACCATTTGATGGCTTTTCAAGGTTATTATAGAAAAACACTTACAGATAAATGAGTTCTTAAGCCATTTAAGTCCCTTTATAATCTAGTTCTTACCTACTTTTTTCAGCCTTATTATGCATCATTCCTTGACTTGTTGACAACAGTCCAGTCAAAGTGACCTCTCTGTTTCTTATATGTGATCCTCCATCTCCCACTCTGTGAGAGGTCAAAGTGTGAATTTGCATTGACTTTTTCCATACACCTGGAATATCCAGTTTCCTCATCTTTTCCTGAATTTCCTAGGTGTTAGTGGATGTTGTGCAAAACACCTCATTTATTTTGTATATACTTACTTATACAAATATTGTCTCCCCAGATAGAATTATAAACTCTTTTATAAGTTTCTTGGGAACTTTTAGGGAAAGGGACCTGTATGTGCCAAAATATTTGTGGCAGCCCTGTTTGTAGTGGCTAGAAGCTGGAAAATGAATGGATGGATGCCCATCAATTGGAGAATGGTTGAGTAAATTGTGGTATATGAACGTTATGGAATATTATTGTTCTGTAAGGAATGACCAGCAGGATGAATACAGAGAGGACTGGCAAGACTTACATGAACTGATGCTAAGTGAAGTGAGCAGAACCAGGAGATCATTATATACCTCAACAATGATACTGTTTGAGGATGTATTTTGATGGAAGTGGATCTCTTCGATAAAGAGAGCTAATTCAGTTTCAATTGATCAAAGTGGGCAGAAGCAGCTACACCCAAAGAAAGAACACTGGGAGATGAATATAAACTGCTTGCATTTTTGTTTTTCTTCCCGGATTATTTATACCTTCTGAATTCAATTCTCCCTGTGCAACAAGAAAACTGTTCGGTTCTGCACACGTATATTGTATCCAGCATATACTGTAACTTATTCAACATGTAATGGATTGCTTGCCATCTGGGGGAGGGGGTGGAGGGAGGGAGGGGAAAAATCGGAACAGAAGTGAATGCAAGGGATAATGTTGTTAAAAAAAAAAAAAAACTGGCATGAGTTCTATCAATAAAAAATTATTAAAAAAAAAAAAGAGGTTGGGAACTTTTTCATTTTTATCTTTGTGTCATTAATTCTAGGTTTTGTTGGTACATAATAATTGCTTATTGAATTATCAGCTGTTTGGTTTATCTATTTTAGTGTTGGCAAGTTTTTTCAATTGGTATCTATCTCTTCCTGACCCCACTTTGGAGTTTTCTTGTTAAAGATACTAGAGTGATTTGCCATTTCCTTCTCTAGGTCATTTTACAAAGGAGGAACTGAGACAAATAGAGTTAAGTGACTTGCCCAGTAATAAAGCTAGTAACCTTCTGAAGCTGCATTTGAACTCAAGAAGTTAAGTTTTTCTGACTTCAGACCTCACACTCCATCTATTGAGCCACCTAGCTGAGATGTATGTCTCAGTTATACAAGTGAATTAGTTTTTATAAGTGAATTTTATATTGTTATTGTAAATTATTGTTATTAGGTTTTTCGTGTTAAAAAAGAGATGAAGTCATGTTGCTGAGCTTTCTTAGTAATTACAAGGTAGGAAAACATAGTCCATATTTTTTTTCCCTACCTATCCATATGACATTCCTTAACATTAGTTATTTTGCATTATTATGATATGATTATTCAAATAATCATTTTGCTGTTTTAAGTTATTGATGGTTAATTTATATGCATATTTAAAAAAACTATGAATTTTCTAAATTTGTATTTATTTTATCCTTTTCACTTTGGATTATTATATTCAGTCTTTTTTTTTTAAATTAATGTTTTTGAAGTTAAGAGTCAAATGACCTTAGTTATAGTGGAAATTTTTTAAAGTGAGCTTTCTCTTACCAAAGTGCTACATTTTTAAAACTGGGTTACATTTTTTTTTCCTTTTAAATACCTTTTTAAAAATTAATTCATCTATTTCCCAACTCATAGTAGCCCATTAATATGTTACATTCCTAAACTCTCTATAAATAAATTTTAAAGCATTTCTTTTTATTCCCATTCTATATTTTATAGTATGCATTATAACGTCTTTGCTTCATTTATATATCACAAGTCTTCACAATCATTGGATATATTCAAGTTTACAGGTTTCACTATCAACATCTGTTTCTCATTAATCAATCTTATTTCATTTTCTCAGGTGTTCTTCATGTAATTACAATCTTCATGTAATTACACAAAGCTTTCTCTCTTTTACTAACATTATTAGTAAGACAATTCATTATCATTTTTTGTTATTTGGTATTTTTCAAGGTCTTAGTGTTATATAGAATGTTTGAAAGTCTCCTTGAAAAAATATATTGTGACAAAATAATATTATCATTTTAAAAGAAAATAAAAAGAGAAAACTCTTGTGTTTTTTTTTCCTGTGTGCCTTAAACAGATTTTTCTCAACAATACATTTTTTCATGAATGCTCACATTTTAAAATGTGGAAAAAGTGATCTGTTATAGCATTTATGTCTTTGAATTTTGATTTCACTCTCCATGAGTGTCTATTACTGTAAGAAGAAAAATATAGGTTTGTTTTTTCTTTCATGATTAGTTTTCTTTGGAATTCCTTATTAAAGGAGCAATGTAAAGTTGAAATGTAACACATTTCCTTTTTCATATGAGATAACAAAAGTAAAACATTACAATATGATATGATGGAAAGAATAATAGGTATATTTAATGTCATTGAAACCAAATCCTTCATTTTACAGATGAAAAAACAGAAACTCAGGGACAGGGTAAGGGGGAAAGGATGAGAGGAGCTTAAATGATTTGCTCAAAATCATACGACTAATTATTATCTAAGGTAAGATTTTAATGCAGTTGTTCCTTACTATAGGTCCAGCACTTTTAGCCACACAGATTCTAATGATAAAGTCAAGAAACCTAAGTTAAAATCACACCCCTTCATAATTAATAACATTAGGCAAAACATTTTTTCTTGAGCTCAGTTTTCTCTTGAAAAGTTATGACTAAATCTAACACCTTCATGACAACAAAATAATAACAAATGAGCCAAGACAAACTTAAAAGAACAGCAAAATAGGAAAAAGGAAACAATATCTCATAAGAAAAAAAAATCTTTATAGGAAAACTAATAGGGAAAAAAATAAGTAAAAAAGAGACTTCAATATAAAAATGTTATGTGATAAATTTGAAAAAAAATTGTAGAAAAGATTATCCATATAAAAATAACTACATCTCCTTAAAACAAAACATATCTCCTTCAAGGCTTTATAAAATAGTTTAGGAATTTAAAAAACTATATAAAGAAAAATGTGGCTGTTTAAAGATTTAATAAAATTGTTGAAAGAGAAATATGAGTATAAATATGAAATTTGAGAATATGAACATGAAAAAAGAGTGATACATTTAATAAAGGAGTAGCTGTTTGAAGAATATGATGGACAAGATGGAACTCAAACATGCAGAGATGAAAAACTAATAGGAGAATAAAATGAAAATAAATAATAGTGCACCTAGAACACTTCATGTTTTTTATAAACAAAAGTAGCATAGCAAGAGGAAACAACACAATAAGAATTTAAGAATTATTGGTCACTCAGAAATTCATGAAGAAACAAAGTCTGAAAGTCATATTCCAGGAAATCATATATGATAGATAGTATGGATTAGTTATGCAAAAGACAGGACTGACAGACATATACCCACTACCTACATTTGAATTATTTGCTTGCTTTCTGCTATTCAGAATAAAGCAAATTGTTAAGTAATTGTATATATATGTTAATGTACATGGGTCTATTAATATGTTTTATTTGTATATGCATTATATGTAACTATACAACACTAATTAATTCTATAATTATATTATGCCCATAATTATCTAGCAAGCAAATTTTGGCCACCAGAGGGCTCTCTGATTACATAACTCTAAAAATATTCTTTCCTTCCCACTTCCCAAACTATTTGAGTTGGATTCCATAGATACCTCCATATTTCTGTAAATCCACAGACATATCTTGAAGTAGATTTTAAAATAATCCAAATCAGAAATGCACTTTTCTGTGGTCTGAGTGCCAGTCCTTGTTTTGGAGAGGTCTATCCTTCTTCATAATCACCCTCATTCAGAGGATTTATTCAGTTTAGTTTTTGTTTTGTTTTTTAATATATCTATGTAATTTATTGAAACAAAAGGTAACCATAAAATACCAACACAGCAAACAAAAACAAAATGAAAAATAATAAAATCTGAGCCAATGGATTTGATTATTTCCATATCTCTTCCTAGCTATTAGATGTGATGAGAAAATAATGGGAAGGCTTTGACACTGAATCTGATTTGGTCTCACCATGATTCATGGAAGCCACCAGTCTCATCCAATTTAACTATTGTGTGATACCTACCTACAGCCTAATTCGATCTGCCTCAGACTCCAGGTGACTGCTATTGATTCCTAGCATTGATGGTAAACTTTCCTTCATTGCACTTCACTTAGATTTAATAGTAGGAGCAGCAGTGGGCTTCAAGGCTACTCTGCCAACTTGGTAAGTCTCAGTCTCACATAAATCACTTCATTCAGGAAAACAAATCTCTTCATTCAGGTATGAAATCTTAAAAGACAGTCAGAAATAAAATTCTCAAAGTCAGGGGCTGCTTCTTTGTTTTTGACTTTATATTCTTTGAATGCTTTAACATGATGATTTGCACATAATACTTAATGAATTTTTGTTGAATATAAAATGACACCAGGTACTAAATAAGGGCAAGAACAAATAGAGATAGAGACAGACAGATACACACGCACAGAAAGAGAGGATAGAAAAAAAGAAAGAAAAACAAGAGAAATTAGCTTGTTCCTGGAAAATTGTTTAATCCCCCAAATTGAGAATTTTCCATGACAAAATATTATGATTTCATGACATTAGAAACTTGCTATTTTCCCCTTCTTTATGCCCCCCCCCACCCACCCAGGGTAGTGGATTTTTCTTGCGCATTGACCAAATAGCATAAATTACCAAGTTAAATGAATTCCCCATTACACAGTCAGTTTATGTGAGATGTAGGATTTAAAAGTCTTCCTATTTCTGAGGTCAGCTATATATTCTTTATACCATATTGTTTCTGCCAAATTATTCAGATTTGATGCCACAATATTCATATTAAAATAAAATTCATATGGAATAGAAAAAGGTCAATCATTATAATTTTTTTTTTTAAGATGAAAGAATGAGGTCTAGGCATTACTAGATCTTTACTTATAAAAGCAGTAATTACAAATTATCTGCTATCAGGCTATATGTACATAAAAGTACATCAGTTAATTAGTGGATTAGCAGATGTTTTGATATTCTTATATCATTGGTCTTAGTCTTTTTTTTCCTGCTTCTCATATAAAACACACACTTTCCTGTCATTTAAAGCCCTTCAAAATTTAACTTTAAATTTTCCAGATTTAATTATTATCCACTACTCTGTGTAATACTCATTCCAATCAAATTGGCCTACTTTCTCCTCCTCATAGATAACATACTGTCTCCTGTCTCTCTGCCTTCTCACTCATTTTTCAATTCCTATGATGCTCTCTTTCCTTTTCTCCATCTCTTGGAATCCATAGTTTCATTTAAAACATCTCAAATATCATCTGTTAAGAATTTCTCTGACTCTCATCATTTACTGATATTTCCCACATCCCCAATAAAGTACTTTGTATATATTATGTATTTATTTATGTTGTTCTTTCCTCTTAACAAAATGTAAACTCATTGAAGGCAGGAACTATTTTTATTTTTGTTTTACTCATAGTAGAAAATAAATGTTTGGTGAATTCAAAAGATGAGATCAGCAAGACTTACAAGGAAATACACACAACAGTCTAATATTAAATATAGCATTGGGAAATAACTGTATTCAATAAGAATTGCTGAGGTAATTATATAGAAAGTTGATGGAAAATTGGTTGATATGTGATATAATACTGAATGAAAGACTTTAAAACTCAAACTACAAAAAAAAAAAAAAAACAGGAGGATAGAAGACTGTTTTAATCCTTTATAACTGTGAATGGGAGATGAATTTCAGTTCACTACAAAAAACATTATTAAGTACCTAGTTTATATATTATTCTGTGCATGTTCTAGGGATATAAAGGCCAAAAAAAAAGTAATCCCAGTTCCGAAGGAGTTTAAGGTTTTGTTTGTTTGCTGAGGCAATTGGGGTTAAGTGACTTGTCCAGGGTCTCCTAGGTAGGAAGTGGTAAGTGTCTGAGTTGAGATGTGAACTAAGGTCTTCCTGACATTAAGGCTGGCACTCTCTACACTGTGCAACCTAGCTGCTCCAGGAGTTTAAGTTGTTTAAGACTAGAACATGTATATAGAAAAATAAAAAATTCTATGATTTTATAAAAGTCTATCATTTTAAAATTTAATGCATTTGGAAAGACAATTTAAATAAAAAACCCTATGATTAGAGGAAAACTAAGGGATTATTCTGAAAGAAAAAAATTCTAAATACTATATTTTGTCTAAATCAGATTTTCCAAGTCAAAGGAACTGACTAAGGAAGGTACATTTTGACTTGTATTGTTAACTGTCAGTTTGACTATCAATCAATGAGAATAAATGAAATTTAAAATTTTTTTGGTAGACTTTATACAAGCATGCTGCTTTTATCTAGTGGTACTGACCTTGAATAGTTAACAATATAATTTGTTGATGATGACTATTACACCAAGAGCAAACTCCAAAAATTTACCCTGAATCTGAAAGGATTCATTAAATATTTTTAAAGCCACAAAATGATTTAATTTGTTTTACTCTTCTTTCTATCCACTTTTTTTTTTTTTTTTTTTTTTTAAAGCACTGTTCCTGTAGTTCACTTTGGAGCTACTGTGCCCTTGAAAAATCAGGCTTTCTTCCATTATTAGTTACTGTTCAGCTCTGGGCTATTATTTTGTAACTTATTTTTTAGTTACACAAAAGCTTATATTTCCTTTGACTTAAATTTGGTTTACATATGAGAAAAAAGCATATTTAGTCCCTTTACTTCCCTGAGGAAATGGTATTGAAGTATTATCAAATGAGTCAGTGCTAGATAAATGGAAAAGTTGTCACCTTATATTAGTAAGCTAATTCTCAGAATTATATTTTCATTCTTGGAAGAAAACTCGATTAAAGAACTTAGTATGAGAATTTTTATGCAGAACAGACTTGTCAAAAAGTTCAGATTTTGTATCAAATCATTTTCCTTTTGGTTTAAGTTTTATAAAAATTAGAAGAATTTTCCATTTTTGCTGCTACAAATTCATGAGTTGTTTTGTGATTTCTGTAAAAGTAGCACATCATATTGCATCACTGTATTTCAAGGGATATATTTGTACTTAATGTATTTTTCCAGGGTTGGCTTTTAAGTCAATTTTCTGTCAGTTCTTAAAAGCTTATTAGGGCATGGGATGAAATCTTCCCTTGAAAGTTTGTTGAAATTGTGTTCTAATTGCTATTTAATTAGAGTTTGCACCCATGGTGCCTTTTAAATTTGCAGTATGCCTTAACTGGGCAGAGGAACTTCCTTTCTTCCTATAGTTCCCCAAAGAGTTTGCTAAGGTTGGTAGGGTAGAGGGATCTTTGTTCTGCCTGCTAAAGCATTACACCTGCCAGTTTAAGAGCTAATATTCCTCTGCAAACTCCCTTAATTTGACCCACAAATTGCTATGGGTAGCCCTAATAAAAAGAAGTGTAGAGAAAATTGCAAAGTAAAAATAGATTGGGCTATATATCACCTAGATCACAGATTCTTTGGTGGGGAGGAAGTGGGGTGAAGAGAAGCAATTGGGATTTAGTGACTTGTCCAGGGTCACACTGCTAGTAAGTGTCAGAAACCTGATTTGAACTCAGGTCATCCTGACTCCAGGGCCAGTGCTCCATCCACTGCACTGCCTAGCAGCCCTCTTGATCACAGGTTATTAATCTGAGATTCATGAATACATTTTAAAGAACATTTTGCTAACTGTTTTTCAACATAATGTTTCCTTTGTAATACTATATATTTTATTCATTTAAAAACAGTATGATTAAAGTTCCAGAAGGGCTGTGACACTAAAAATTTCTTAACACTAAAAAGTTAAGAAATTCTGGGATGGATTGTATAATAGACTAATTATAAGCAGGAAGATCTGCATCAACAGTTCGGGGGGGGGGAGGGGGGGTTTACTGTTGTTCCATTTCTCAATTTCTTCTTGGAATGCCATCTCTCTTTATAAGATTACTATTTATACCTCAAATAACGCCTTATTAGCACCACTACTGCCCTCTTCCTTCAGCAATTTTTTTCTCCAGTGGAATTCATATTTTGTGCTACCTTTCCACTTGTATATTGTTTTATGTTATAGTTATTTGTCTCAGATTGTAAGCTCTTTGAGGGCAGGAATTGTGCCTTATATAAATTGTGTAGGATGTGGGTAGCTCAATGCTATTACACAGGTAACTAATAAATATTTGAATTTGAAAAAAAAAAAAAAAAAAAAAAAAAGAATTATTTGCTTGCTTTCTGCTATTCAGAATAAAGCAAATTGTTAAGTAATTGTATATATATGTTAATGTACATGGGTCTATTAATATGTTTTATTTGTATATGCATTATATGTAACTATACAACACTAATTAATTCTATAATTATATTATGCCCATAATTATCTAGCAAGCAAATTTTGGCCACCAGAGGGCTCTCTGATTACATAACTCTAAAAATATTCTTTCCTTCCCACTTCCCAAACTATTTGAGTTGGATTCCATAGATACCTCCATATTTCTGTAAATCCACAGACATATCTTGAAGTAGATTTTAAAATAATCCAAATCAGAAATGCACTTTTCTGTGGTCTGAGTGCCAGTCCTTGTTTTGGAGAGGTCTATCCTTCTTCATAATCACCCTCATTCAGAGGATTTATTCAGTTTAGTTTTTGTTTTGTTTTTTAATATATCTATGTAATTTATTGAAACAAAAGGTAACCATAAAATACCAACACAGCAAACAAAAACAAAATGAAAAATAATAAAATCTGAGCCAATGGATTTGATTATTTCCATATCTCTTCCTAGCTATTAGATGTGATGAGAAAATAATGGGAAGGCTTTGACACTGAATCTGATTTGGTCTCACCATGATTCATGGAAGCCACCAGTCTCATCCAATTTAACTATTGTGTGATACCTACCTACAGCCTAATTCGATCTGCCTCAGACTCCAGGTGACTGCTATTGATTCCTAGCATTGATGGTAAACTTTCCTTCATTGCACTTCACTTAGATTTAATAGTAGGAGCAGCAGTGGGCTGAAGCTTCAAGGCTACTCTGCCAACTTGGTAAGTCTCAGTCTCACATAAATCACTTCATTCAGGAAAACAAATCTCTTCATTCAGGTATGAAATCTTAAAAGACAGTCAGAAATAAAATTCTCAAAGTCAGGGGCTGCTTCTTTGTTTTTGACTTTATATTCTTTGAATGCTTTAACATGATGATTTGCACATAATACTTAATGAATTTTTGTTGAATATAAAATGACACCAGGTACTAAATAAGGGCAAGAACAAATAGAGATAGAGACAGACAGATACACACGCACAGAAAGAGAGGATAGAAAAAAAGAAAGAAAAACAAGAGAAATTAGCTTGTTCCTGGAAAATTGTTTAATCCCCCAAATTGAGAATTTTCCATGACAAAATATTATGATTTCATGACATTAGAAACTTGCTATTTTCCCCTTCTTTATGCCCCCCCCACCCACCCAGGGTAGTGGATTTTTCTTGCGCATTGACCAAATAGCATAAATTACCAAGTTAAATGAATTCCCCATTACACAGTCAGTTTATGTGAGATGTAGGATTTAAAAGTCTTCCTATTTCTGAGGTCAGCTATATATTCTTTATACCATATTGTTTCTGCCAAATTATTCAGATTTGATGCCACAATATTCATATTAAAATAAAATTCATATGGAATAGAAAAAGGTCAATCATTATAATTTTTTTTTTAAGATGAAAGAATGAGGTCTAGGCATTACTAGATCTTTACTTATAAAAGCAGTAATTACAAATTATCTGCTATCAGGCTATATGTACATAAAAGTACATCAGTTAATTAGTGGATTAGCAGATGTTTTGATATTCTTATATCATTGGTCTTAGTCTTTTTTTTCCTGCTTCTCATATAAAACACACACTTTCCTGTCATTTAAAGCCCTTCAAAATTTAACTTTAAATTTTCCAGATTTAATTATTATCCACTACTCTGTGTAATACTCATTCCAATCAAATTGGCCTACTTTCTCCTCCTCATAGATAACATACTGTCTCCTGTCTCTCTGCCTTCTCACTCATTTTTCAATTCCTATGATGCTCTCTTTCCTTTTCTCCATCTCTTGGAATCCATAGTTTCATTTAAAACATCTCAAATATCATCTGTTAAGAATTTCTCTGACTCTCATCATTTACTGATATTTCCCACATCCCCAATAAAGTACTTTGTATATATTATGTATTTATTTATGTTGTTCTTTCCTCTTAACAAAATGTAAACTCATTGAAGGCAGGAACTATTTTTATTTTTGTTTTACTCATAGTAGAAAATAAATGTTTGGTGAATTCAAAAGATGAGATCAGCAAGACTTACAAGGAAATACACACAACAGTCTAATATTAAATATAGCATTGGGAAATAACTGTATTCAATAAGAATTGCTGAGGTAATTATATAGAAAGTTGATGGAAAATTGGTTGATATGTGATATAATACTGAATGAAAGACTTTAAAACTCAAACTACAAAAAAAAAAAAACAGGAGGATAGAAGACTGTTTTAATCCTTTATAACTGTGAATGGGAGATGAATTTCAGTTCACTACAAAAAACATTATTAAGTACCTAGTTTATATATTATTCTGTGCATGTTCTAGGGATATAAAGGCCAAAAAAAAAGTAATCCCAGTTCCGAAGGAGTTTAAGGTTTTGTTTGTTTGCTGAGGCAATTGGGGTTAAGTGACTTGTCCAGGGTCTCCTAGGTAGGAAGTGGTAAGTGTCTGAGTTGAGATGTGAACTAAGGTCTTCCTGACATTAAGGCTGGCACTCTCTACACTGTGCAACCTAGCTGCTCCAGGAGTTTAAGTTGTTTAAGACTAGAACATGTATATAGAAAAATAAAAATTCTATGATTTTATAAAAGTCTATCATTTTAAAATTTAATGCATTTGGAAAGACAATTTAAATAAAAAACCCTATGATTAGAGGAAAACTAAGGGATTATTCTGAAAGAAAAAAATTCTAAAAAAATGCTGTTGATTTTAGCAACAGAGAACTGATATTAATAGAACATAGACTCATAATCATAGAATTTCAGAATTGGGAGAGACTTCAGTGGCCTTTCTATCTAACCTATACCTCAAAAAAAATGATCATTTAGGCTTTTCTTGAAGATCTTTACAGAGGGAAAATTGAGTCCCTTTAGAAGCAAATCATTCTACTTTTGCATAACTGTAATTATTAAGGTTCTTTTTTTCCTTGACATCACACCTAAATTTGTTTCTTCACAACTTCCACTCATAGTTCCTAGTTCTTCCCCTTGGGAATCAATCAGAACAATTTTAATTTCTAGTCCACATTATGGTTCTTGGAGCACTTGAAGACAGATATCGTGTGTCTTGTCTTCTCTAAAGTTATGCTTCCTCTGTTCCTTCAACTATCCTCTAGGCAGTATCCCTCTGATGTTGATTTTTAGATATCAATATCCTTTTTAAAGTGTAGTGTTTAGACCTGAATATAATACCCCTGATGTGGTCCTACCAAATGACTATATATCAGATCTATATATTACTTCTGTATGGCTCAATATACACAGATAAATGAACTCTTTTAGTTGTCACATCATGTTCATATTGAATTTTTGAGTTCATATTGTTTTTAGATAATCTGGAGGAAAATTGCTAGGATTAGTGTACTGAGAAGCCAATGAAGTCTGTATTTATGTGGATATAGTTCTGTGTCTTTGGTGGGAAGATGATAACACATAAATACAAGATTCTGGGAAGTGGGAGTGGAATCCTTACAAACTGTTAAGTCATTAGAGCTGATAGAGACAATAATTATCTAATTTAGCATGGTTCCGTATGATTGATCTGATCTTACAAGGAGATGTTATGGGCCAGAAGAAACAGAAGAAGTATTAAGTGGAACTGAGAAACAATGCTTGTGTTCACACCTTTAGAGAGCTCATTCATATAAGCAAGAAGCTCTTAGGACTAGAGAGCACTCTGGGAGGAAACTCATAATCCCACTCTAAAATCCCATAATCCCACTCTCTCAGAGGAGATTATATATAAGAAGCAGACAGAGGGTCAGCCGGGAGTTCTGTTGAAAAGATTGAGAGGGGAGCCTTGGTCAGTTCAGCCAGAAGCCCTCTCTCAGAGGCAAGAGAGATTCATTCCAACTTTCACCTTGATGCTGGCTGGAAGTTGAAGAAAGCAGAGGCAAAGGACTAGCGGCAAGAGCTCTTGGAACCAAGCAGAAAGATAGGCCTCCAAGAAAAACTAACAGGGTTATTTTGGAGAAAGCAATAAAAGATCTGAACTTTTAACACCTGGCTGCATTTGGGTGATTATTACTTTAAACTGAAACTAAGGCTGCCTCCACAAAACCTCCCCGAGAAACCTGCTCCCAGAGAGAACTTTCATATATTAAAGAAGAAGAACACCACAAATGGGTATATTTCTTTCCCTCACCATCAATTAACAGTCTTCTAGGGGATAACTTTCATTCAGAACTTGGATGAACCATGGTTTATTTCATCTCATTTAGATAGGTGTTATCCATGGGCATAGTTTGCAATCTACCCTTACCTTCTCATATTACAGATCTTGCCTGTGGTTTTCCATATGGATTCTCAGAAACCTTCTCTTTTGTCAACTTTCAGTTAACTTCATAGAGAAATTAAGACTTCTCTATGAAGTTTTCCCTAATTAGTAGTTAAGTTGGTATTTCACTTAGGTAAGTCCCCCTTGTGGACGTCAAGTTCTATGAAGGCAAGGATTGTTTCATTTTTGTTCTTAAATCCCCAGAATCTGCACAAAGTGCTTTAAAAATACTTATTGAAATGAATTGAAGATCTTTTTAATGTATTGGAGAAGGCCTTTCTCTGGTTCCTTAACTATTCTATAGGTAGAAGACAGCTATCAAGCTGACCATCTGTTTTTCCTTACTCTTGCAACATGACATTCCCACCTCATTTTCCAGTCATAAAGATCCGTGATAATGTCTTTTACATCATGTCTCATCATTAGGAACATGCTATATTTACACTCTCCATGTGTCCTTTCCATTGCCTTTTGGGACACTAGCAATTTTGATTCTTCTAATATCATAATATTTGATGAATCACAGGCAGATAACATCAGCAGAAAAATACTGAAATAAAAAAAAAAGATGGGCTTTTTAGCAAAGAAGGTTATGATTGCATGAAGACCAGAGGTGAGATTAGGTTATAATTATGTTGCTCATTGGAAAATGATCCTAGCAATTAGTACATTGAAGAGAAAGTGGCCTTGAATAAAGAATCTCAAGTAAAAATTATAATGGAGACTCCTGGAGAAGAAATTAAAGAGCTCAATTCATGAGTGTTATAATCTTCCATTTCAGGGAAGAATCTTGCTAATCATATCACATTTTCTTTCAGTGTTTGGTAAACAGAATGTTGGGTATTCCCAAATATAGTTAGAAAAGAAGATTAGATAGTGTAGAAACATTCTAGGAAGAAGCAATAGAAATACAATGCTCATTGAAGAGCAGTGTATCCATGAACAAACAAAAAATATTTCCAATGTTCCTCTTATGTTTCAGGAACCATATTAGATCATGGGGATACAAATACAACCCCCAACAACAACTTATACTTAGAGAAAAATTGAGTAGATATTATATCTAAATATGCATAAAATAAAAATAAAGTGAATAAATAGAAAGGAATTCAATGCAAAATAGTTAGGCTTGATATTAGCAGGATGGGGAATCAAGGAAAGCTTCAAGTAGAACATGGTACTTGAAAGAAGAGGAGGAATCTATGAGGTAAAAGTAAGAAATGAGTTATGCTCAGCAGCTTATAACCAGCAGAAGGAAATTGTGGGAATCATCAAGGGCTAAGATATGATGAGAAATAAGCAGCATAGGATGAGAAAATAAAGGATTTAGGAAGAGAGGACATTATAGACTGAAATGTCTAATTATATAAACTATAACATTAATGCATTAACCAGTAAACTAATCACTTATTGATCAATGACTTCATCAAGAAATATGTATTAAATGCTTACTATATTCTAGGAATTGGCTATAGAAAGAAAAAGTTAAAATTATCTCTGCTTCCAAGGACCATCAATAATGAGGCAGAACTCAATAAATAATATATCCAAAGTGGAAGTTCAATTGTGTATAGAGTATCTCTTCTATTTGAACTTCTACAGGATACATAAGTTTTGTCATTAATGCACCTCCTAATTTTGTGCTTTGAGAGAAAGAGTGCTTTTCTAGCTTTACTCACTGAATGTATGCTGGGAAAGATCTTACCTTAAAAAAGGCTAGGTTCTTCCATTGCATCCAGGGCCATCTCCAGTCATCTTTATATCTTGCTGCTGGACCCACATATTATGGAGAAAAGTGAGGCTGGTGACTTGCACAGCCCTGCCTCACTTAAATCCAATTCACTTATAAGTCAAGACATCAGATCTCTGATATCATTGGTATTTTTGTGAACAAAGAACAACAACAACAAAAAAAAACAAAACAAGTTTTGAGTTTCACTTAATGTTGATATTCAGAGGATCATTGAATAATGTATTCTTTTTGATTTTTCCACTAAACTATCTTACATATATAGAAGACATCTTCTTTGAGGAAATTCTTTTAGGCTACTAAAATTTTACTTAAACAAAAATTGGGTTTTTTTGTTATAGTTATTAATTTTTTTTTGTAATTAGCAAATGACACAGTCTGATCTTATATTCTCTACAGTTTTTAAGCAAATGTATTACTACAATATATATGATCTGCAATTGTTATTATATTTCAAGAATATGGAATATTTCTCACCTGAAATAGCATGTCCCAAATGGACACACAGAAAATTGTGGGGGGTTAAATTCTTTATGCTTTGGAACTCTGGCACTGATCCAACCTATTTTGATTGGTGAGTAAATGAGCAAAAATTCATACCTATATAGTCATAAATCACCAAAAGAGATCATACTTTTTTGCCATTTGTCCTATCCTCTTGCAAGTATCTCACTATTCTCTGAAAAGTATTTTCCACCTTTTTCTCAGAGTTCAGCAGTCAAATAAATACAATTCTATTACCATACTAATTAGTAATTATGGTATGTAATTCATTATCCCAGGGACTCATCAGTCATTTCTTTCCCTGTTCACCATGCCTATATAGGTATTGTCTCCCATTATGTAAGTTCCTTGAAGGAAGAGACTATCTTATTTTTGTATTCCCCAGCACTTAACATGGTGCCTTAAAAAATGTTTTTCAAGTATTGAAAATATCTGTACAAGTATGCCATTCCCTTCACACAATTTCATTATTAATGCATTACACTTATACAGCTTATTTGAAATGTTATAGTTATACAAAGATACCAACAAATGATTCACCCAAAAAGTTTTTTGTTGAGTTAGAATAACTCTTCTCCATCTCTCCTCCTTCCACCTCAGGAAAGCCAACTTCTCTACTTGTGAGGATGACTACATCTTTCTCATCTTCTCACAGATTTTGCCCTTTTGATCATTCTTCCTCCTTTTTCTTTGGAAAGAATTGGTACCTCCATTGATAAAATTATATTTTTTACTATAACTTGCTATACTTTCTCCTCTCTATGCAAATGTACTATAATACAAATACTATAATAAAAATAATTACAACAGACATTATAATTCTGCTTGGAAATAAACATTTTTCTCTTACTAGATAGTATTGATAGATTAAAAAGACATAGTTCATCAATTGATGCATTTTTGTCCTTGAGGCATTCTTATATTCCAGCCTTTCTTTTAATTTCTTCTTATTTATTGTCTTTTTTTTCTTAGTGCCTACAAACATGTCCAGTTCTTCTATATCCTTAAATTATTTTCACTTAAACAGTCATATTATAATCCTATAGCTTTTATCCATTTAAGAAAATCTTAGGAAAAAAAAAACTTTCTATTCCTCTTACCTCCACTTACTTGTCTTCCATTTACTTTTCAACTCCTGATAATTTAAACTTCTAACTTGGATACTCCTCAATATCCTTTAATATGTCTTCAAACATCATATTTATTAAATGCAATTATTGCCTGAACACTTTTCTTATCTTCCACATTACTATCGGACAAAGTGATTTCATTATCTCCAGTGGATTCAATGATTATTTCTATGCAGATTAGCAGAAATATTTATCTTGTTCTAACCTCACCCTTAACTTCAAATCTCGCTTGCATTGTCAGTGGCATATTAGATATCTCAAACTAGATGTTTTATAGACATCTTAAATTCAACATATTCTAAGTGGAAATCAATATCTTTTCCATCAAAGTTTTTTCTTTTCTGAATTTCCCTAAGTATACTCTCATTCTTCTGGTCAACTAAGCCTGTAGCCTAGGGATCATTCTAAACTTCTCATTTTGCAACCTTTTGCCCCCTGTTGATTCTACTGTTGAAAAATCTCTTGTTTATTCTCTATTCGTTTCTCTCATGCAAATACTTTTTTGAAAATAAAGATCCTCATTATTTTATGCTTGTATATTGTAATAGCAGGACAGTTAGCTTTTCTACATCAGATTTGTCCTCACTCCAATCCATCTTCCTCCATTCAGCTGCCAAAACCATCTTCCTAAAGTGAAGGTCATTTTGTTCCCCTAGCACAGTAAAGTCCCATGGTTTTCTATTATTTCTAGGATCAAAAATGTGGTGTTTGCACTTAAGATTTCTAAGATCCCTTTTACCTCTAGATTTGTGATCATATGACATCATATGATATCACTTCAATTTCCTGATACCTTGGTGTGCATAAGCAAGTCACAAACTCACTAATCTTCAGTTTCCTTGTCCATAAAATAAAGGGATTGGGTCATACATGTCTGTTCCAAGTCTAAATTCTATGATAGTTTATTTCTGTTGTTTTATCATATGAAATCCTATATTTTACTCAACCATATTCATATAATCTACTCTCAGACAAATCTATCTTGAATTATACATTTTTTCAAGGCAGTAGTTAGGTTTCCTCCTCATCTGTGTCTCTCAAACTTAGCACAAGTTTAGCATACACTAAACCCTCAATATATAAAGGAATTGGGTACAAATGATTGTTGAGGGTATCTTCATATATATGAATAAGAGAGAAGAGACATTTGCCATCTCGAATAATGCACTGCCTCAGGATTCAAAGGACATGGATTCAAATATTACCTCTGTATTGTTTTTGGTATGTCATGAATCTCCTAAGCCTATCTTTCCCTGACTTTAATGTTAAAATAATTGGATTTGATATCCTTCCAGATCCCTTCTAACTCTATGAAGGAACAGGGATATTCAAGGAAGACTAGCACTTCAGGTGTGAGGGCAAATGAGAACAATTTGTTCCAATAATCATAAAAGTAACTGTGAAGTGCTTGGTTAGATATCAAAGACACTGAGATAATCATCCTCTCCAGTCCAGGTCATTGCTAGTCATCTTGACTTTTGTTTTGCCACTGGACTTTGATGTCTCTGAAAGAGAGAATTAGGCTGATGACTTTGTGTAACTCTGCCTTACTTAAATCCAATTTACATAGGAGTGAAACAAGATATCATCCTGTGATGTCATTAGTCCTGTTTGAAAATCAAGGATAAACAACAGAGATTCAAATCTATTATCTTGAGATCTTTATGTATGTTAACCATTGGAGGGCTGAGGTCATTTTTTTCTTTTGAGAGAAAGAAAAAATAAAATATTTATTAAATGCCTATACCATGTTAGACACAGGATATATTTACCTTCACATTATTTCATTTGATTATCTTACCTTTTTGTCTTGATATCCCTTACACATAACATAATGTCTTGTATATAATGAACAGATGATTGTTTATTGAATTAAATTGTAATTGGGAATTAACTTCTTCTAAGCTAGATCTTGTGTTAAGCTTTCTGAAAAGGCATTTCCCTTTGTTCTATATTTTGCTGTTTTATGAAGTAAAGTTGCGTTTAAGTTTTCCATCATCCTCTCTAAAACCTTTTTTCTACTTGGGCCCTATATTCTAAATTATTTTTTCTTTTAGCTGTCATATCTCTACATTTAGCAAGGAAATAGAAGAGGTTGTTGTTTGTGTTCTGGTCTCTATGTGGTGATATCCTTTTATATAAAATAAATTTCCCTAGGAAATAGTAATAATCAAAGATACTATGGTTTTCTTCAATCCCAGTTATTCTCAAAATAGAAATTTCTTTAAATAAATTATAATTGAAACCTTTTAAATAGCACGTGCTATCGTCTTATTTGTTCATCTTCTACAGAGATAAAAGGGGATGCCTTTAAAAGTTTAGAGGTAAGGCAAAGCAGGAGATGAATGGAAATTGGGTACAGTCAGTGCAAGCATACCTTAGAGATATTGCAGGTTCAGTTCCAGACTTCCATAATAGAGTGAATATCATAATAAAATGAGTCACATGAATTCTTTTGATTCTTAATGTGTATAAAGATTATGTTTAAAATATACTATAGCATGTCAAATGTGTACTAGTATTATGTGTTTAAAAGTGCACATATTTTAATTTTAAAACACTTTATTGTTAGAAAATGTTAACCATTTTCTAAGTCGTCAGTGAGTTGTAATCTTTTCTTCTAATAGTCTTGCCTTTATGTTGATAGCTGCTGACTAATCAGGGCAGTGGTTGCTGAATGTTGGAGTGACCATAGCAACTTTTAAAAATGAGACAACAGTGAAATTTGTGAATTTAATTGACTTTTCCCTTTACAAATGATTTCTGTGTGGCATATGTGTGGCTGTTTGATAGCATTTTTTCCTATAGTAGAACTTTTTTCAAAATTGGAGTTAATCTTCCCAAACATTGTTTTTCACTTTATCAATTACACTTATGTAAGATTCTTTAATATAGCTGTGTTTTAGGGAATGAGGAAGCCAGAGAATGGAGCAGTCAGAATGCATGCAACATTTATTAATTTGCTGTCATGTGGACACAGTTTATGATATCCCAGAACAACAATAGCAGCAACATTAAGTCACTTATCATAGATCATATAACAGATAAAATAATAATGAAAAAGTTTGAAATGTTGCTAGAATTATCAAAATGTTACACAGAACCATGATGTGAATATGCCATCAGAAAAAAATACATCAATAGACTTGCTCAAAGCAGGTTTGCCACAAACCTTCAATTTCCAAAACAAAAACCCCAAACCCAATATCTATAAAGTGCAATAAAATGAAATACAATAAAATGAGTTATGCCTGCATAGCATTTTTTCTGGAATGAATACTGTGTAATGTTGTAAGATTATATTAGTAGAGACCATAGAATAAGGTTATGATTTGTTTCTTGAGGAACGTGGAATTAAAGTCATCACTTTTTAAAAATTTTTCTAATCAATCTTTTCTAATCTAATCAGTTTTCCTTGTTATTTGTATACAAAAGAGAAGCATGATAGGAAGATATTTAAAAGAGTTTCTTCACTCAGCTCCTTTACTAGTGAAGGAAGTAAATATCTGGAAATATTTATTTCATTCAAGAGATTATGATATCTAAGAACTAAAATGGGTTTCTAAATCTAAGTCAGTTGAAAGTTTAAAGAAAGTCAGAGAAGAGCGTATTGAAAATAGGAATCCAAAGAAAAGATGTAGCAGCCTGGATATCTGCTACTTTCTGTGAGCAACATGGAAAAAGCTTCATTGCTGTGGTATACAGCAGTTGACTATGAATTCTGTAGTACCCATTTGCTAGGAAACCCATCTTCCTCCACGGTGGATGAAGACATTACATTAAGATAACACTGAAAATAATACTTACCCAATATCAATAATCATATGAAAAAAAATTCCAAGTAACTAAGACTAAAAAAAAAAATCTACATTAAAAACAACTGAAGTTTCACATTACACCTAGTCAACGGATTATGAATGATAGACTATGGTACATTATGAAACTGAAGACCACTGAAAAGGTTTTAGAGAGAGCCAAAGATTTTATATTTACAATTCTCTTAATGATCCACTTGGACAAAGTCAATGATTGGCCCCAAGCTGTATAGGCTAGCACAATACAGATAATTGTTATGATGCATTCAATGGGCATTCTCATCAAGAACATACAAGAAATATGGGAATGGATAGGAGTGAACCTTGAGAATATATCCTTCAAATATGTGGTATCTAGATGTCAAAATTAATTGGCAAAGTTCATAAGAAAAACTGGTAAAAATAATTTTCATAACATACCTAAAGTTGAAATTTCAATTGTAATAGGTATGGAATTAAGAAGGAGCCCTTAAGTATGCCAGGATCTCTGAAGAGAAATAATCTAAAATTTACCTGCTATTTCAGCAAAAAGATACTCCATATCTCTTTCCCTGATTTCTCAGCTGCTAATTTCTTTCCTTCCATATCCACATTGCACACAATTTGTATGTGCATATGTATAGATGCCACAGCATGGAGAATTGGATCTGAAGTCAAGAAGACCTAAGTTCCAATCCCGTCTCAAACATTTACTTGTGTGAACCATGGAAAATCACTTAATCTCTTCTTAACTCAGTTTCTTTTTTAATAAAATGAGGATAATAATAGTACTCTATGTAAAGCATTGTGAAGATAACATTTGAGTATTTACAAAGCTCTTTGTAAGCTTTAAAGAACTATATTATGCTCACTATTATTAGGCTCAAATCAATTTCAAATTAAGTACAGTTTTTTTTTCTTCCAATAGAGTACGTGTCTCTTGAAAGCAGAGACTTTCATTTTAGTCTTTGTACAAAGCTCATAGAAAATACAAAATTAATCTTTTTTTAATAGAGTAATTGATAATTGGCTAAAGGGAAAGCTTTTTCTTCTTAAAGTGCAACAACATTACTATTGCTGGATTTTTATTGAATATCTAAAACATCTTAATAGATTAGCATTGCTATCAATACTTAAGTTTTTTTTAGTCTTCCAGGACAACCTTCATTAAAAACAATTTCAACCATAGCCACAACAACAAGAACAAGACAACTTTTTTATCTTAAAAAAAAAGGCAGATTCAGAAGAACCATGTTCAAGTCTTACCATTGGACACATACTAGCTTTGTTAACATTGCTGAGTCACTTAACCCTTCATAATTCTTAATCAATAGTGTGTGTGGTTGCATATGATGGACCTGTTTAACATCCTGGTAAAGTTTTCTCAGAATGGTTTAATTTCATAATTATTCCCAAATATTTTGGAAAAAAAGGAATGTTTTTCTATTTAAGTTCATGAATCCTATTCAAGCCATTCATATACAAGGTAAGAAAACATACTCAAATACTATAAATTACAGAGAAGATGAAATTATAGATCTGACTTCTATCTTTAACAACAACAACAAAAAAGATTGGCTCTTTCAATAATAAGTGGGAAGAGAAGTGGCAAAGAAATGAATCAGTGAAGATATAAGAGTACAATGATTTATAAAGATAATTCATAAATATATAATTTATAAATGCTTGCAGTGGGGGAGGAGAGAGGGTGTGGAGTCAAGATGGAGGAGAGGACACATGCATTTATCTAAGTGTTTCCTTGCCCTCAGACTACTTCTTTCATAAAATGGCTTTGAAATTAGTGCTTGACTGAAAATACCCACGAACAGTAGGAGTACAACACATTACCAACAGAAGATATCCTTGAAATTTGTCAGAAAAGGTCTGTTTTTGCTAGTGGGTGGGGAAGATTAGATCAGACACAGACTTCAGTGAGAGCACAGGAAGGCAGCTAACACTGAGCAGATTTGAGGCCAGGAGAGAGGGGAGGGAGCGGGGGGGGGAAGGGGGGAGAGAGATGGATCCTCAGCTGGTGGAAAATTTGCAGGGAAAACTTTACCACATCATGAGCTACTTTTCCCTGTCAGCAAGTCAGTAGATCAGCAGAGAAGATATCAACACAGGGGGTAAAGACTATAACTCCAAAATGCTACAGCCTCTCAGGACCTAGCCACACTCATTCAGCACCCAGAGTGACTCAGCATACTCTTAGAGTTTCAGAGTCCAGATGCAGGGCAGCCATTGCTGTCCCGCTGCTGCTTTGCTGCTACTTCCTGTAGTCTGTAGAAGAAGCTTGCTAATACCATAGTGCCCCAAAAGTAGACCACATTTGCTTTTTATTGTTTGTTCATTTGTTTGTCTTCTTTGTTTCTTTTTTGTCAAAATGAGTAAAAAGTTAAAGTGAACTCTAACTCTAGATAGCTTCTATACTGACAGAGAGCAGACTGCAAATCCTGAGGAGACTAAAACATTGTCTCCAGATGAAACCCAAAGAGGGATGTGATCGAGTCCCCACCACAGAAGGCTCTCATAGAAGAAAATAAAAAGGCTCTTACAAGAGAGCTAGAAGAAAAATGGGGAAAAGAAAGGGAAGCTTGGCAAGAAGATTTGGGTAAGTCATCCTACTCATTAAAAGATACAGTGGATAAAGAAATCAACTCACTAAAAACAGAATTAGTGAATAGGAAAAAAGAAAATATCTCTCTAAAAATAAAATTGCGAAAATGGAAAAAAAATTCCATAGAAAAAAAACAACTCATTTAAAAACTCAATTGGACAATTACAAAAAGAAAAAAAAAGTAAATGAAGAAACTAATTCATTAAAAATCAGAATTGAACAAATGGAAATGAATGACTCAAGAAGACACCAAGAATCCCCCCAAAAAATAAAAACTAGAAAAAAAATATTAAATACCTACTTGGGAAAACAATAGACCTAAAAAAATAGATGTAGGAGAGATAATCTGAGAATTATTGGACTTTCTGAAAATTATGATCAAAAAAAGAGCCTAGACACTATTTTTCAGGAAATCAGGAAATCTGCCCAGATGTTATAGAAACAGAAGGTAAAATAGACATTGAAAGAATTCATCACTCACTTACTTAACGAGATCCCAAAATCAAAACTCCAAGAAATATTGTGGGTAAATTCCAGAACTACAGACCAAGTTAACAATATTATAAGCACCTATAAAAAAAATCAAATAAACAGAAGTCACAATAAGGATTATTAAGGATCTATCAGTATCCATCTTAAAGGATTGAAGGGCCTGGAATCTGATATTCCAAAAGGGTAAGGAATTTGGTATGCAGCCAAGAATAACTTACCCAGCCAAAATGAGCATTTTTTTTCCAGAGAAGAAGATGGACATTTAACACAATAGGTGAATTCCATCTATTTCTGATGAAAAAAAAAATGGAGCTACACAAAAAAATTGATCTCCAAATGTAGGACTCAAGAGAAACATAAAAAGGTAAAAAGAACTCTTCAAAACTATATTTCTGGTATGAGTATGCATAAAGAATACATGTATAATTTAGTTTTATTGTTATAAAAAAGAAGCTATTGGTGGAAAGGAAATTGTACCAGAAAAAGGGTAAAGTGGGAGTACAACATCTCATGAAGAGGCAAAGGAAGCCTATTATATCTGAGGGAAAGAAGGGAGGGGGATGAACACAGTGTGTATCTTACTCTCATCAGAGTTGGCTTAAGAGAAAAATATTATACATATTCTATTTACAGAGAAACTTCTCCCACCTCATTCAAAAGTGGGAGGGGAAAAGTAAAAAGGAAAGGAATAAGCTAAGTAGAAGGGAATACAGAAATTGTGAGGAAAAGGTAAGAAAAGGAAAGAAACTCTAAGATGGAAAGAGGGATCTTAAAGAGGGAGGGCTATGTGAGGCAAGTGGTGATCACAAGTTTAATACTGGGGAGAAGGGTAAGGGGGAAGGAAAGGAGAAAAGCATAAGCTGAGGTTAACAAAATGGCAGGAAATACAGAATTAGTAACTTTAACCATAAATGTGAATGGGGTAAACTCCCCCATAAAGCAGAGATAGATAGCACACTGGATTAAAAGCCAGAATCCTACAATATGTTGTTTACAAGAAACACACTTGAAGCAAAGTGATATATACAGAGTAAAGGTAAAAGGCTGGAGCAGAATCTATTATGCTTCAGGTGAAGTAAAAAAAAAAAAAAAAAAAAAAAAAGAGGAGGAGCCATCCTCATCTCAGATCAAGCAAAAGCAAAAATTGATCTAATTTAAAAGAGATAAGGAAGGACACTATATCTTGCTAAAGGGTAGCATAGAAAATGAAGCAACATCAAAATTAAACATATATGGACCAAGTAGTGTAGCATCTAAATTCTTAAAGGGGAAGTTAAGAGAGCTGCAAGAAGAAATAGATAGCAAAACTATCTTAACTTGCATTCTCAGATTAGATAAATCAAACCACAAAAAAAAAAAAAAAGAAAAAAGTCAAAGAGGTAAATAGAATACTAGAAAAGTTAGGTTTGATTGTTGGAGAAAACTAAATGGAGACAGAAAGGAGTACACTTTTTTCTCAGCAGTTCAAGGAATCTATACAAAAACTGACTATATATTAGGACATGAAATCCTAAAATTCAAATGCAGAAAGACAGAAATAGTAAATTCATCCTTTTCAGATCACAACGAAATGAAAATTACATTCAATAAAAAGCCAGGGGAAAATAGACCAAAAATAATTGGAAACTAAATAATCTCATCCTAAAGAATGATTGGGTGAAACAGCAAATCACAGACACAATTAATAATTTTACCCAAGAAAATGACAATAATGAGATGTCATACAAAATGTGTGGGATGCAGCCAAAGTGGTAATAAGGGGAAATTTTATATCTCTAGAGGCCTACTTGCATAAAATAGAGAAAGAGAAGGTCAATTAATTGGGCTTGCAACTAAAAAAGCTAGAAAAGGAGCAAATTAAAAAACCGCAAACACTAAACTTGAAATTCTAAAAATAAAAGGGGAGATTAATAAAATTGAAAGTAAAAAAAAATATTGAATTAATAAATAAAACTAAGAGTTATTTCTATGAAAAAACCAACAAAATAGACAAACCCTTAGTAAATCTGATTAAAAAAAGGAAACAGGAAAATCAAATTGTTAGTCTCAAAAATGAAAAGGGAGAACTCGCCACTAACTAAGAGGAAATTAGAGCAACAATTAGGAGTTACTTAGCCCAACTTTATGTCTATAAATTCCACAATTTAAATGAAATGGAAGAATACCTTTAAAAATATAGCTTGCCCAGATTAACAGAGGAAGAAGTAAATAGACTAAACAATCCCATTTTAGAAAAAGAAATAGAACAAGCTATTAACCAACTCCCTAAGAAAAAATCCCCAGGACCAGATGGATTTATATGTGAATTCTACCAAATATTTAAAGAACATTTAACTAAAATGATATGTAAATTATTTGATAAAATAGGGATTGAAGGAGTTCTAACAAATTCCTTTTATGACACAGACATGGTACTGATACCTAAACTAGGTAGGTTGAAAACAGAGAAAAAAAATTAGATCAATCTTCTTGATGAATATTTTTTTTTATAATAAATTTTATTTTATTTAATAATAACTTCGCATTGACAGAATCCATGCCAGGATAATTTCTACATGACATTATCCCTTGCAATCACTTATGTTTCGTTTTTTCCCCTCCCTCCCTCCTCCCCCCCCCCCAGGATGGCAAGCAGTCCTATATATGCTAAACATGTTGCAGTATATCCTAGATACAATACATATTTGCAGAACCAAACAGTTCTCTTGTTGCACAGGGAGAATTGGATTCAGAAGGTAAAAATAACTCGGGAAGAAAATCAAAAATGCAAATAGTTTACATTCATGTCCCAGTATTCCTTCTTTGGGTGTAGCTGTTTCTGTCCATCATTTCTCCAATGAAACTCAGTTAAGTCTCTTTGTCAGAGAAATCCACTTCCATCAGAATACATCCTCATACAATATCGTTGTCGAAGTGTATAATGATCTCCTGGTTCTGCTCATCTCACTTAGCATCAGTCCATGTAGGTCTCTCCAAGCCTCTCTGTATTCATCCTGCTGGTCATTCCTTACAGAGCAATAATATTCCATAACATTCATATACCACAATTTACCCAGCCATTCTCCAATTGATGGGCATCCATTCATTTTCCAGTTTCTAGCCACTACAAACAGGGCTGCTACAAACATTTTGGCACATACAGGTCCCCTTCCCTTTTTTAGTATCTCTTTGGGGTATAAGCCCAATAGAAACACTGTTGGATCAAAGGGTATGCACAGTTTGATAACTTTTTGGGCATAATTCCAGATCGCTCTCCAGAATGGCTGGATTCGTTCACAACTCCACCAACAATGCATCAATGTCCCCGTTTTCCCGCATCCCCTCCAACATTCATCATTGTTTTTTCCTGTCATCTTAGCCAATCTGACAGGAGTGTAGTGATATCTCAGAGTTGTCTTAATTTGCATTTCTCTGATCAATAGTGATTTGGAACACTCTTTCATGTGAGTGGTAATAGTTTCAATTTCTTCATCTGAAAATTGTCTGTTCATATCCTTTGACCATTTATCAATTGGAGAATGGCTTGATTTTTTATAAATTTGAGTCAGTTCTCTATATATTTTGGAAATGAGGCCTTTATCAGAACCTTTAATTGTAAAGATGTTTTCCCAGTTAGTTACTTCCCTACTAATCTTGTTTGCATTCGTTCTGTTTGTACAAAGGCTTTTTAATTTGATATAATCAAAATTTTCTATTTTGTGATTGGTAATGGTCTCTAGTTCATCTTTGGTCACAAATTTCTTTCTCCTCCACAAGTCTGAGAGATAAACTATCCTATGTTCCTCTAATTTATTTATAATCTCGTTCTTTATGCCTAGGTCATGGACCCATTTTGATCTTATCTTGGTATGTGGTGTTAAGTGTGGGTCCTTGCCTAATTTCTGCCATACTAATTTCCAGTTATCCCAGCAGTTTTTATCAAATAATGAAATCTTATCCCAAAATTTAGAATCTTTGGGTTTGTCAAACACTAGATTGCTATAGTTGACTATTCTGTCTTGTGAACCTAACCTTTTCCACTGATCAACTAATCTATTTCTAAGCCAATACCAGATGGTTTTGGTGACTGCTGCTTTATAATATAATTTTAGATCAGGTACAGCTAGACCACCTTCATTTGATTTTTTTTTCATTAATTCCCTTGAGATTCTCGACTTTTTATTGTTCCATATGAATTTTGTTGTTATTTTTTCTAAATCATTAAAATATTTTCTTGGAAGTCTGATTGGTATAGCACTAAATAAATAGATTAGTTTAGGGAGTATTGTCATCTTTATTATATTTGCTCGGCCTATCCAAGAGCACTTAATATTTTTCCAATTATTTAAGTCTGACTTTATTTGTGTGAAAACTTTTTTGTAATTTTGCTCATATAATTCCTGACTTTCCTTTGGTAGGTAGATTCCCAAATATTTTATGCTATCAACAGTTATTTTGAATGGAATTTCTCTTTGTATCTCTTGCTCTTGGATTTTGTTGGTGGTGTATAAGAATGCTGAGGATTTATGGGGATTTATTTTGTATCCTGCTACTTTGCTAAAATTATGAATTATTTCTAATAGCTTTTTAGTAGAATCTCTGGGGTTTTCTAGGTATACCATCATATCATCTGCAAAGAGTGATAGTTTGGTTTCCTCATTGCCTACTCTAATTCCTTTAATCTCTTTCTCGACTCTTATTGCAGAGGCCAGTGTTTCTAATACAATATTGAATAATAATGGTGATAGTGGGCAACCTTGCTTCACTCCAGATCTTACCGGGAAAGGTTCCAGTTTTTCCCCATTGCATATGATGCTTACTGAAGGTTTAAAATATATGCTCCTAACTATTTTAAGGAAAAGTCCTTTTATTCCTATGCTCTCAAGTGTTTTTATTAGGAATGGCTGTTGGATTTTATCAAATGCTTTTTCTGCATCTATTGAAATGATCATATGGTTTTTGTTTGGTTGGTTGTTGATATAGTCAATTATGTTAATAGTTTTCCTAGTATTGAACCAGCCCTGCATTCCTGGTATAAATCCTACTTGGTCATAGTGTATTATCCTGGGGATGATTTTCTGTAATCTTTTTGCTAATATTTTATTTAAGATTTTAGCATCAATATTCATTAGGGAGATTGGTCTATAATTTTCTTTCTCTGTTTTCAGCCTACCTGGTTTAGGTATCAGTACCATATCTGTGTCATAAAAGGAGTTTGGTAGGACTCCTTCAATCCCTACTTCTTCAAATAGTTTATTTAGCATTGGAGTTAATTGATCTTTAAATGTTTGATAGAATTCAGATGTAAATCCATCTGGTCCTGGGGTTTTTTTCTTAGGGAGTTGATTGATAGTTTGTTCTATTTCTTTTTCTGAGATAGGAGTGTTTAGGATATTTACTTCTTCCTCTTTTAGTTTAGGTAAGCTATATTTTTGGAGGTATTCTTCTATTTCATTTAAGTTGTCGAATTTATTGGCGTAAAGTTGGGCAAAGTAACTCCTAATTATTGCTCTAATTTCCTCTTCGTTAGTGGTGAGTTCTCCCTTTTCATTTTTAAGACTAACAATTTGATTTTCCTCTTTCCTTTTTTTAATCAGATTTACTAAGGGTTTGTCTATTTTGTTGGTTTTTTCATAGAACCAACTCTTAGTTTTATTAATCAATTCAATAGTTTTTTTACTTTCAATTTTATTGATCTCTCCTTTTATTTTTTGAATTTCAAGTTTAGTGTTTGATTGGGGGTTTTTAATTTGTTCCTTTTCTAGCATTTTTAGTTGCAAGCCCAATTCATTGACCTTCTCTTTCTCTATTTTATACAAATAGGCCTCTAGAGATATGAGATTTCCCCTTATTACCACTTTGGCTGCATCCCATACATTTTGGTATGATGTCTCATTATTATCATTTTCTTGGATGAAGTTATTAATTATGTCTATAATTTGCTGTTTCACCCAATCATTCTTTAGTATGAGATTATTTAGTTTCCAATTAGTTTTTGGTCTACTTTCCTGTGGCTTTTTATTGAATGTAATTTTCAATGCATCATGGTCTGAAAAGGATGCATTCACTATTTCTGCCTTACTGCATTTGAGTTTGAGGTTTTTATGTCCTAATATATGATCAATTTTTGTATAAGTTCCATGAACTGCTGAAAAGAAGGTGTACTCCTTTCTGTCCCCATTACATTTTCTCCAGAGATCTATCATATCTAATTTTTCTAGTATTCTATTTATCTCTTTGACTTCTTTCTTATTTATTTTGTGGTTTGATTTATCTAATTCTGAGAGTGCAAGGTTGAGATCTCCCACTATTATAGTTTTACTGTCTATTTCTTCTTGCAGCTCTCTTAATTTCTCTTTTAGGAATTTAGATGCTACACTACTTGGTGCATATATATTTAATATAGATACTTCTTCATTATTCATTCTACCCTTTAGCAAGATATAGTGCCCTTCCTTATCTCTTTTGATTAGATCAATTTTTGCTTTAGCTTGATCTGAGATCAGGATGGCTACCCCTGCTTTTTTGGCTTCACCTGAAGCATAGTAGATTTTGCTCCAACCTTTTACCTTTAACCTGCATGTATCACCCCGCTTCAGGTGTGTTTCCTGTATACAACATATTGTAGGATTCTGGCTTTTAATCCATTCTGCTAACCGCTTCCTCTTTATAGAGGAGTTTACCCCGTTCACATTTATGGTTAAAATGACCAATTCTGTATTACTTGCCATCTTGTTAACCCCGGTTTATGCTTTTCTCCCTTCTTACTCCCTTACCCCCTCCCTTACCCCCCTTCCCAGTATTAAGCTTGTGAGCTCCCCTTGCTTCTCACAGCCCTCCCTTTTTCAGTATCCCTCCCCCCACCCTTAGAGTTCCCCTCCCCCCAACTTGCCCCTTTCCCTCCCAGTTACCGTATTCCCTTCCACTTAGCTTATTCCTTCCTTTTTCACTTTTCCCTTCTCACTTTTCAATGAGGTGGGAGAAGTTTCACCATAGATTGAATATGTCTAAAATTCTTCTCTTAATGCCAATTCTGAAAGCAGTAAAATACTCACTATTTTCATTCCTCTCCATTCTTTCTCTCAGATATACTAGGTTTTCTTTGCCTCTTCATGAAATGTAGTACCCCCACTTTCCCTTTTTTCTAGTACAATGTCCTTTCCACAACTAGTTTCTAGAACAAGGTATACATGTATTCTTTATACATCTTTACAGCCGAAATATAGTTCCCAAGATTAATCTTTACCTTTTTAGATTTCTCTTGAGTTCTGTGCTTGTAGATCAAATTTTTTGTTAAGTTCTGGCTTTTTCATCAGAAATAGATGAAATTCGCTTATTTCGTTGAATGTCCATCTTCTTCCCTGGAAAAAGATGCTCAATCTCGCTGGGTAAGTTATTTTTGGTTGCATACCAAGTTCCTTAGCCTTTCGGAATATCATATTCCAGGCCCTTCGATCCTTTAATGTGGATGCTGCCAGATCCTGGGTGATCCTTATTGTGGCTCCTTGATACTTGAATTGGGTTTTTCTAGCCTCTTGCAGTATTTTTTCCTTTGCCTGAGGGTTCTGGCATTTGGCCACTATATTCCTTGGTGTTTTGATTTTAGGATCCCTTTCAGTAGGGGATCGATGAATTCTTTCAATGTCTATTTTACCTTCTGTTTCTATGACTTCTGGGCAGTTCTCTTTGATAATTTCCTGGAAGATAGTGTTCAGGCTTTTTTTTTCATCATACTTTTCTGGAAGTCCGATGATTCTCAGGTTGTCTCTCCTGGATCTGTTTTCCAGGTCTGTTGTCTTCCCCAGAAGGTATTTCACATCCTTTTCCATTGTTTGATTTTTTTGGATTTGCTTGACTGATTCTTCTTGTCTCCTCGAGTCATTCAATTCCAATTGTTCGACCCTGATTTTCAGTGAGGTATTTTCTTCACTCACTTTTTTAAGATCTTTTTCTAATTGTCCAATTGAGTTCTTTTGTTCTGTGGAATTTTTTTCCATTTCGCCAATTTTGTTTTTTAGAGAGCTGTTTTCTGTTTCCAGTTCACTAATCCTATTTTTCAAGGATTTGGTTTCTTTATCCACTCTCTCTTTAACTGACTTCTCCAGGCTCTTTTGCCAAGCCTCCCTCTCCTTTTGCAGAGCCTCCCTCTCCTTTTCCCATTTTTCTTCTAGCTCCCTTGTGAGAGCCTTTTTAATTTCCTCCATGAGATTCATCTGTGCTGAGGGACATAAGGTCTCCTCCTTCGGGGATTCACCTGGGGACTGTTTGTTTTTAGTCTCCTCAGGGTTTGGAGTCTGCTCTTTATCTGTATAAAAGCTGTCCAGGGTTAAATTCTTTTTCAGTTTCTTGCTCATTCTGTCTATTTATCAAAGACAAACTATCAAAGAAACAGAAGGAAAAAAAACCCCTTGAATGGAGGCTGCTTTCTTTGGGGGAGGGGCAGGGTATTCGTGAGGCACAGGTCCTACTGTGCTATGGCGCCTGCGCACTGAGTTCCGAGCGCTCTGAGATCCGAGCGGGCTAAGACACTGTGGGGGAGTGGTGGCCAGGTCCCGAGAAACTCCAGCTGTTTGGGATTGTATTCTTCACCCCCGGTGTTTTTAGCTTCTCTGCTGGGCTGCTGACTTGCTCCTATAGCAAAGCTCTCGCCGCAGAGACGGCTGCGATCGCGTCCTACCCCCTCTCCGCTCCACCCGGTTCTGAGCTGCTATCTGTGCTCTGGTTGCAGCTGCTGCCCGCAGACTGCTTCCAAATACCGTCCCCGCCCTCGCGCAAAAACAGACCTTTCTTGACGAGTCTCAAGGATGGTTTCTCTTGGTAAGTAATTGTATGGTTTTTTTTCAGTCGAGCATTAATTCAGAGGCATGAAATGAAATGAATAGTGAGAGAAAAACACGGAGATTACACAGAAGTGTATTTCCTCTCCGCCATCTTGGCCGGAAGTCTCTTGATGAATATTGATGCAAAAATCTTAAATAAAATATTAGCAAAAAAATTACAGAAAATCATCCCCAGGATAATACACCATGGCCAAGTAGAATTTGTACCAGGAATACAGGGCTGGTTCAATATTAGGAAAACTATTAGCATAATTAATTATATCAATAACCAAATTAACAAAAATCTTATGATCATCTCAATAGATGCAGAAAAAAGCATTTGATAAAATCCAACATACATTCCTATTAAAATCTCTTGAGAGTATAGGAATAAATGGACTTTTCCTTAAAATACTCAAGAGCATATATTGAAAACTGTCAGTAAGCATCATATGCAATGGGGAAAAACTGGAACCTTTCCCAGTAAGATCAGGAGTGAAGCAAGGTTGCCCATTATCACCATTATTATTCAATATTGTATTAGAAATGCTAGCCTTGGCAATAAGAGTTGAGAAAGAGATTAAAGGAATTAGAGTAGGTAATGAGGAAACCAAACTATCACTCTTTGAAGATGATATGATGGTATACTTAGAGAACCCCAGAGCTATTAGCTAAAAAGCTATTAGAAATAATCCACATCTTTAGCAAAGTTGCAGAATACAAAATAAACCCACATAAGACATCAGCATTTTAATACATCACTAATAAAATCCAGCAGCAAGAGATATAAAAAGAAATTCCATTTAAAATAACTGTCAATACCATAAAATATTTGGGAATATATCTGCCAAAGGAAAGTCAGGAACTATATGAGGGAAACTACAAAACACTTTCCACACAAATAACATCAGATCTAAACAATAGGAAAAATATTAAATGCTCTTGGATTGGGTGAGCAAATATAATAAAGATGACAATACTCCCTAAACTAAACTGTTTATTTAATGCTATACCAATCTGACTCTCAAAAAAAGATTTTTATGACCTAGAAAAAATAACAACAAAATTCATATGAAAGAACAAAAGGTCAAGAATTTCATGGGAACTAATAAAAAAAAAATCAAATGAATGCAGCCTAGTTGTACCTCATCTAAAACTATATTGCAAATCAACAGTCACCAAAACCATTTGTTATTGGCTAAGAAATAGACTAGTTGATTAGTGGAATATGTTAGGTTCACAGGACAAAATAGTCAATAACTATAGCAATCTAGTGTTTGACAAACCCAAAGATCCCAACTTTGGGGATAAGAATTCACTATTTGACAAAAACTACTGGAAAAACTGGAAATTAGTATGGCAGGAATTAGGCTTGGACTCATACTTAACACTGTATACCAAGATAAACTCAAAATGGGTTCATGATTTAGGCATAAAGAATGAGATTATAAATAATTTAGAAGAACATAGTATAGTTTACTTCTCAGACCTGTGGAGGAGTAAGAAATTATTGATCACAAAATAGAAAATTTTGATTATATCATATTAAAAAGCTTTTGTACAAACAAAACTAATGCAAACAAGATTAGAAGGGAAGCAATAAACTGGGAAAACATTTTTACAGTTAAAGGTTCTGATAATGACCTCATTTTCAAAATACATAGAGAATTGACTCTAATTTATAAGAAATTGGAACATTTTCCAATTGACAAATGATCAAAGGATATGAGCAATTTTCAGATGATGAAATTAAAAGTATTTCTACTCATATGAAAGGGTGTTCCAATTCATTATTGATCAGAGAAATGCAAAGACATAAGATGCCATTATATATCTGTCAAATTGGCTAAAATGACAGGAAAAGATAATGATGAATGTTGGAGGGGATGTGGGAAAACTGGGACACTGATGCATTGTTGGTGGAGTTGTGAACCGATCTAACCATTCTGGAGAATAATTTGGAACTATGCTCAAAAAGTTACCAAACTATTCATACCCTTTGATCCAGCAGTGTTACTATATACCTTTTATCCCTGGGCTTATATCCCAAAGAGATATTAAAGAAGGGAAGGAACCTTTATGTTGCGAAATGTTTGTGGCAACACTTTTGGTAGTGGCTTAAACTGGAAATTGAATGGATGCCCATCAATTGGAGAATGGTTGGGCAAATTGTGGTATATGAATGTTATGGAATATTATTGTTCCATAAGAAATGAGCAGCAGGATGAATACAGAGAGGCCTGGAGACACTTACATTAGTAGAACCAGGAGATTATTTTACCCTTAACAACAATACTATAAGAGGATATATTCTGATATAAGTGGATATCTTTGACAATTCAGTTCCAATTGATCAATGATGCACAGAACCAGCTTCATCCAAAGAAAGAAGAATGGGAAATGAATGTGGACTACTTGCATTTTTGTTTTCCTTTCCAGTTTATTTTTACCTTTCTGAATCCAATTTTTCTTGCGCAACAAGAGAACTGTATGGATGTGCACACATATATTGTATTTAAGATATACTTTAACATGTTTGTCATGTATGAGACTACTGGCCATCTAGGGGAGAGGATGGAGGGAGGGAAGGGAAATGTTGGAATATAAGTGATTGCAAGGGACAATGTTGAAAAATTACCCATACATATGTTCTGTCAATAAAAAGCTATGATAAAAAAGAAGAAATCTTAAATGTAATATGTGGTAATATACAAGGCATTGCAAAAATATTAGTTCAGTTTCCTGCTGTAATAGGAATTACCTCAAAGAGGATACAAGTTGGATGAGATAAAATACATCAACATACATAATAATGACAGAAAAAGGAGACAGGTTAATACTGATAATAAAGTTAATGATAATAAGAAGAAGGAAATACAATATTTAAATAGTCCAAATTGTGTAGGGACTTACCCCAAGATATTAAAAGAATGAGAATCCCTTGTATTTCCTATATATTCTGTTTCTGGAAAGAATTGTAATTCATTGCCCTACAGATCATCTCACCATCTTTCTGATTTTTCAGATCCAAACTCCTTGCCTTAGTCAACATTCTTCCCTTCATAGTGTCTCTCCATTTTAGGCTATGGACTATGGTAAGCTTCTTGAGGGCCAAGAAGATTTTATTTTTGTATTTATGTTCCCACTGCTTAGTATATTACTTAGTAAGTGCTAAGCATATATTTCATTATTTATTAATTCATTCATCATTTATTCTATAGAAGATTTATGCAGAAAGCATAAATAATATTTATACAACATGATGAGGCATACAATGCTGCTACCTGTATTTGTAGAGGGTATAATGATGATGATAATGATGATGAGCATATCTGACAGTTATTTAAAGTTTGCAACAATTTACATATATTATTTAAATTGTCTCACAAGAATCCTGTGAAGTATTTCCCCATTTTGCCTATGAAGAAACTGAGACTCAGATTAACTGACAAAATCATCCACCAATGTAAAAGTAAGAAGTACTTAAAATTCTCTCATAGGAGACAGATCAGGTGCATATATACACATATATGTATGTATATAAATAGAGTATTCTGAAACTTAATGTATTAAAGCTTAAAACTTCACTGAGATTTTTGGAATATTCTGTATATGTGCATATATATATAATATATAAAAACATGTATAATATATAAATATATATAATAAAATGTATATGAATAAATATATGTTTAACATATATAAAATAGACTCAGTTTGCAAAATGTCTATATATATTATATATATATATATATATATATGTATATGTTTATGTATATACACACACACATGTTTTGAGGGATGAATAACAGAAATTTTATCTTCTCTCAAATGTGTAAAATGTGTCAGTTATTCTTGTGCTTTTAGAATCAAAGCTATGACAATAAACCTGTCAGTGACACATAAAACCCATTCATTTCAAAAGGAACAGAAAGATAGAAAAAGAAAAGTGAAGAAAGTCATCTATGATTAATTATTTTTCCAGAATATAGTTAATCATAATTTAATATTGACTCTGTGTTTGGGATAATTTGTTTTCTTCTTCCTGCTATTCCTTAGTTTACCATTCCTGGGGCCTGCTATATTAAATTTATTCTAGTTAAATCTGACCAGAGCACCATTTTACTCATATAATAAGACATTCTAAGGAAACTTTTATGTAAAAAAAGTGTTAAACGAGACAATCCAAGGTGAATTTGTCTCAACATTTTTTTTTTGTCTAGTGTTGTTTTACCTACTTTTTATGCCACATTGTCAGACGGCTTAATTTGGAAATAACCTGATTACCTGTTCCCCTGTACCCTACTAAACAGTTTAGGTTTTTTTTTAATAGACACCAAAGCTGCCCCTTTAGATAAAACTTGTGGGTTGAAATAACATAATAGCAAATCTAAATAGACTACTGAATACTTCTTTGAAGCATAGGATGTGCCAACACATGCTGTGAGAAAACTATTCTTACATCAGCTTTTCAATTTTTTTTTTTTGATACCTTGCTCATTTAAATAAAAAAGGCCAAATGGCCTAAAGGAAATACATGTCGAATTTGCATAGCTCCAGAAAAGCAATGGGGAGAGGAGAATACCACAGATGCTAGGGGTGGTTATTCGATGAAGGTGTCACCTATGAAATGACAAGAATTGACTTTTTATAGATCCACTTCCAGCTGCTGGTAACTGAGCTGTACAATTCCTTGGCTGACTTCCTAAAAAACTACAGGTGGGCGGGGTTGGAGGTTATGCCATTACAAATCATCATCTGTTAGATTAAAGTGCAGAGGGAAGAACTGCAGGTGTGAAGTATTAATAGCTACATTTATCTCTATAGTCACTTAATAATTGCTTCTAGTGGGGCTTCCATGTAGTATACTGCCTCACAGATTCAGAGAGCATTTTGATGAAGTTTAATGTGTTGCATGCTGGCCGGACTCTCTGTGCTAAGTACACTGTATGCATGCTCCCTTCCTCAATAAGGCTCTAGAAATGATGAAATGATCATAGGAACCATTCACTAGTTATCAAGAAGGCTGAACTCAAGGGATTCTTCTTTCCAAATTTACCCTATATCCTAATAAAAGAAATGTGATTCATTTTTTGTTTAGAAGTTTCTCTTTGCATTTGAGATGAATATGATTAACTGTTTAGGAACAATAAGAAGTATTTTTAAGACTACGTTAATTTATTAATGATTTTTTGAAAATTATTGTCATTTCTTAGTGACTCCCCTTGCTACACACAGAACCCTCATTTTTAAAAAGAACCAAAGTTTTAAAAAAAATGCTTTGGCCATTTCTGACATACATCTGACAAAATATGCCTAGTTTGCAACTATAGAATATAAGAATGTAGAATATATGTGGAATATATCTAGGTCTCTGCCAAGAGTAGAGAAGCATGTGTTACATGTTACATGTTACAATGAAATTCTGAGATAAAGTTTCAGGTATGATTTATGAATTTGTCTAGCAAATAATTAATAAACCCAGGTAAGTCATCTCTTGATGAAAAATAACCCCAAGGAAGCATCCAAAGCCATCTGAAATTCATGTCTGTCTTCATGACAGCATATTATTAGTTCCTCTCCTGACAAGCAAAAGCCACGTCTGATCAGTGGACATTTAATGAGGAGGTGGGCTAAGATTCCTCAACTCCTCCCAATTACTTTATCATTTGGTGGTGTTGGTAATGATGGGGAGTCAATTTTGAAATTCAACAGCTTCCACCAATCTGGACAAGGAAAACTAAAACACTCAGTATCTCTCTGGCTTCATTTGTCTTTTGTAGGCCAGGTCACTCCCACTTTGATTGGAAATCAAGGAGACTGGAATCATTTCTTAGTGGTATGGACTAGATTGAATTAGTTTTTATTTATTGGATAAACAAATCAAGTGTGCCAGCTCAATAAGATACCTTAAGGACTGGTAATTATTGCATTTCTCAGCAAAGGATATGTTTCTTTTTAGTAAAAAGAAAGAGGTTTTAACATAAAAGGGAATGATACTGGTTAGTGTTAATAATGAAGTAATACAACATCAAAATTAATTTTCCTTTTAGGCTTTACTATTATTAATCTTAGTAAAAGGTTGGTTGATGACATCATTAATCATAGTTTATACGTCTTTTGGTATGTTTTTCTTTTGTTATTTGTAAAGTCAAATTGTTATTATCTAAATTATCTTCTGGATCCAGCTTACTTCTCTGTTCTTCAGTTCATGCAAGACTTCTTACATTTCTCTAAATTCATCATATTCATAATTTGTTTTGTTAAAAAACTTAATTCCATTCATATTCCACAATGTATTAACCTATTCCTCAATTGATAAACCCTTACATTGTCTTGAGTGCTTTGCTACCACACAAAGTAGTGATAGAAATATTTTTGTATCTATAGAAATTTTCTTTCTATCTTTAGTCTCCTTGAGACAAAAGTGATAATTATCTGGGTATGTTCAGGAGTAGTATTACTGGGTCATATTATATTACAAAAAGGGTAGAAATCAGTAAGGTGGTAGACTTGGTACTTTCATGGAATCCCATTAACTTTTAACAACTTCTTCCAAAAGGAAAAAAAAAAAAAACAAAGAAAGTAACTAGGATATATATATATATATATATATATATATATATATATATATATATATATATATATATATATATATCAGCTATAATTAAATTCATGGGACAAAGGGAAGAGAACACAAGCAAAGTAAAACCCTTGTGAATGAACAATATAGAACATGCATTTAATATCATCCCTCCCCTACAACTCCCAATTTAACAAGACTTCAGAGCCCATAGTCCATTTTGCAAAATATATTGGTTCACCTTTAAAGATTGTTTTGTCTTTATGAATGAAGTAATGAGAGCTGAGGAATTTGGATGACTTGACCAAAGTCACACAGGTAGTATTCTGGCAAGGATGCACAAAATGATTCACTGATGTGTGTTGGGGGCTGCTAAGGGCTCTCCCAACTCTGGGTCTGTGATTCCATGATTCTTTGATCCTGAATATTATTTTTTTAAGCAGAGGAAAATTAAACTGATGAATATGGTTAAAAATAAATAATAAGCATTAAGAAATCTAATTTTGACTTCCGGCCAAGATGGCAGAGAGGAAACACACTGCTGTGTAACCTCTGTGTTTTTCTCTCACTATCCATTTCATTTCATGCCTCTGAATTAATGCTCGACTGAAAAAAAAACATACAATTACTTACCAAGAGAAACCATCCTTGAGACCCGTCAAGAAAGATCTGTTTTTGCGTGAGGGCGGGGACAGTATTTAGATCGGAAGCAGTCTGCGGGCAGCAGCTGCAGCAAGAGCACAGAAAGCAGCTCAGAGCCGAGCAGAGTGGAGAGGGGGTGGGGCGTGATCGCAGCCGTCTCTGCGGGGAGAGCTTTGCTACAGGATTAGATACTTTGCTCCAGCAGCAAGTCAGCAGCCCAGCAGAGAAGCTAAAAACACTGAGAGTGAAGAATACAACCCCAAACAGCTGGAGTCTCTCGGGACCTGGCCACCCCTCCCCCACAGTGTCTCAGCGTGCTCGGATCTCAGAGCGCAGCACAGTAGGACCCGTGCCTCACAACTACCCTGCCCCTCCCCCAAAGAAAGCAGCCTCCATTCAAGGGTTTTTTTTTCTTCTGTTTCTTTGATAGTTTGTCTTTGATTATTAGACAGAATGAGCAAGAAACTGAAAAAGAATTTAACCCTTGACAGCTTCTATACAGATAAAGAGCAGACTCCAAATCCTAAGGAGACTAAAAACAAACAGTCCCCAGGTGAATCCTCAAAGGAGGAGATCATATGTTCCTCAGCACAGATGAATCTCATGGAGGAAATTAAAAAGGCTCTCACAAGGGAGCTAGAAGAAAAATGGGAAAAGGAGAGGGAGGCTTTGCAAAAGGAGAAGGAGGCTTGGCAAAAGGAGAAGGAGGCTTTGCAAAAGGAGAGGGAGACTTGGCAAAAGCAGAGTGAGGCTCTGCAAAAGGAGAGGGAGGCTTGGCAAAAGAGCCTGGAGAAGTCAGTTAAAGAGAGAGTGGATAAAGAAACCAAATCCTTGAAAAATAGGATTGGTGAACTGGAAAACAAAATTGGCGAAATGGAAAAAAATTCCACAGAACAAAAGAACTCAATTGGACAATTAGAAAAAGATCTTTAAAAAGTGAGTGAAGAAAATACCTCACTGAAAATCAGGGTCGAACAATTGGAATTGAATGACTCGAGGAGACAAGAAGAATCAGTCAAGCAAATCCAAAAAAATCAAACAATGGAAAAGATTGTGAAATACCTTCTGGGGAAGACAACAGACCTGGAAAACAGATCCAGGAGAGACAACCTGAGAATCATCGGACTTCCAGAAAAGTATGATGAAAAAAAAGAACCTGGACACTATTTTCCAGGAGATTATCAAAGAGAACTGCCCAGAAGTCATAGAAACAGAAGGTAAAATAGACATTGAAAGAATTCATCGATCCCCTACTGAAAGGGATCCTAAAATCAAAACACCAAGGAATATAGTGGCCAAATGCCAGAACCCTCAGGCGAAGGAAAAAATACTGCAAGCGGCTAGAAAAACCCAATTCAAGTATCAAGGAGCCACAATAAGGATCACCCAGGATCTGGCAGCATCCACATTAAAGGATCGAAGGGCCTGGAATATGATATTCCGAAAGGCTAAGGAACTTGGTATGCAACCAAAAATAACTTACCCAACTAGAATGAGCATCTTTTTCCAGGGAAGAAGATGGACATTCAACAAAGTAAGCAAATTTCACCTATTTTTGATGAAAAAGCCAGAACTTAACAAAAAGTTTCTACAAATATAGAACTCAAGAGAAATCTAAAAAGGTAAAGATTAATCTTGGGAACTATATTTTGGCTATAAAGATGTATAAAGAATACATGTATACCTTGTTCTAGAAACTAGATGTGGAAAGGACATTGTACCAGAAAAAAGGGAAAGTGGGGGAACTACATTTCATGAAGAGGCAAAGAAAACCTAGTATATCTGAGAGAAAGAATGGAGAGGGATGAATATAGTGAGTATTTTACTGCTTTCAGAATTGGCTTTAAGAGAAGAATTTTAGACATATTCAACTATGGTGAAACTTCTCCCACCTCATTGAAAAGTGAGAAGGGAAAAGTGAAAAGGGAAGGAATAAGCTAAGTAGAAGGGAATACAGTAACTGGGAGGGAAAGGGGTAAGTTGGGGGGGGGGAACTCTAAAGGGGGGAGGGATACTAAAAAAGGGAGGGCTGTGAGAAGCAAGTGGTGCTCACAAGCTTAATACTGGGAAGAGGGGTAAGGGAGGAGGAAGGGAGAAAAGCATAAACAGGGGTTAACAAGATGGCAAGTAATACAGAATTGGTCATTTTAACCATAAATGTGAATGGGGTAAACTCCTCTATAAAGAGGAAGCGGTTAGCAGAATGGATTAAAAGCCAGAATCCTACAATATGTTGTTTACAGGAAACACACCTGAAGCGGGGAGATACATGCAGGTTAAAGGTAAAAGGTTGGAGCAAAACCTACTATGCTTCAGGTGAAGCCAAAAAAGCAGGGGTAGCCATCCTGATCTCAGATCAAGCTAAAGCAAAAATTGATCTAATCAAAAGAGATAAGGAAGGGCACTATATCTTGCTAAAGGGTAAAATGAATAATAAAGCAGTATCTATATTAAACATATATGCACCAAGTAGTGTAGCATCTAAATTCTTAAAAGAGAAACTAAGAGAGCTGCAAGAAGAAATAGACAGTAAAACTATAATAGTGGGAGATCTCAACCTTGCACTCTCAGAATTAGATAAATCAAACCACAAAATAAATAAGAAAGAAGTCAAAGAGATAAATAGAATACTAGAAAAATTAGATATGATAGATCTCTGGAGAAAATGTAATGGGGACAGAAAGGAGTACACCTTCTTTTCAGCAGTTCATGGAACTTATACAAAAATTGACCATATATTAGGACATAAAAACCTCAAACTCAAATGCAGTAAGGCAGAAATAGTGAATGCATCCTTTTCAGACCATGATGCATTGAAAATTGCATTCAATAAAAAGCCACAGGAAAGTAGACCAAAAAATAATTGGAGACTAAATAATCTCATATTAAAGAATGATTGGGTGAAACAGCAATTTATAGACATAATTAATAACTTCATCCAAGAAAACAATAATAATGAGACATCATACCAAAATGTATGGGATGCAGCCAAAGCGGTAATAAGGGGAAATCTCATATCTCTAGAGGCCTATTTGTATAAAATAGAGAAAGAGAAGGTCAATGAATTGGGTTTGCAACTAAAAATGCTAGAAAAGGAACAAATTAAAAACCCCCAATCAAACACTAAACTTGAAATTCAAAAAATAAAAGGAGAGATCAATAAAATTGAAAGTAAAAAAACTATTGAATTAATTAATAAAACTAAGAGTTGGTTCTATGAAAAAACCAACAAAATAGACAAACCCTTAGTAAATCTGATTAAAAAAGGAAAGAGGAAAATCAAATTGTTAGTCTTAAAAATGAAAAGGGAGAACTCACCACTAACGAAGAGGAAATTAGAGCAATAATTAGGAGTTACTTTGCCCAACTTTACGCCAATAAATTCGACAACTTAAATGAAATAGAAGAATACCTCCAAAAATATAACTTGCCTAAACTAACAGAGGAAGAAGTAAATATCCTAAACACTCCTATCTCATAAAAAGAAATAGAACAAACTATCAATCAACTCCCTAAGAAAAAAACCCCAGGACCAGTTGGATTTACATCTAAATTCTATCAAACATTTAAAGATCAATTAACTCCAATGCTAAATAAACTATTTGAAGAAGTAGGGATTGAAGGAGTCCTACCAAACTCCTTTTATGACACAGATATGGTACTGATACCTAAACCAGGTAGGCTGAAAACAGAGAAAGAAAATTATAGACCAATCTCCCTAATGAATATTGATGCTAAAATCTTAAATAAAATATTAGCAAAAAGATTACAGAAAATCGTCACCAGGATAATACACTATGACCAAGTAGGATTTATACCAGGAATGCAGGGCTGGTTCAATATTAGGAAAACTATTAACATAATTGACTATATCAACAACCAACCAAACAAAAACCATATGATCATCTCAATAGATGCAGAAAAAGCATTTGATAAAATCCAACAGCCATTCCTAATAAAAACACTTGAGAGCATAGGAATAAAAGGACTTTTCCTTAAAATAGTTAGGAGCATATATTTTAAACCTTCAGTAAGCATCATATGCAATGGGGAAAAACTGGAACCTTTCCCAGTAAGATCTGGAGTGAAGCAAGGTTGCCCACTATCACCATTATTATTCAATATTGTATTAGAAACACTAGCCTCTGCAATAAGAGTCGAGAAAGAGATTAAAGGAATTCGAGTAGGCAATGAGGAAACCAAACTATCACTCTTTGCAGATGATATGATGGTATACCTAGAAAACCCCAGAGATTCTACTAAAAAGCTATTAGAAATAATTCATAATTTTAGCAAAGTAGCAGGGTACAAAATAAATCCCCATAAATCCTCAGCATTCTTATACACCACCAACAAAATCCAAGAGCAAGAGATACAAAGAGAAATTCTATTCAAAATAACTGTTGATAGCATAAAATATTTGGGAATCTACCTACCAAAGGAAAGTCAGGAATTATATGAGCAAAATTACAAAAAAGTTTTCACACAAATAAAGTCAGACTTAAATAATTGGAAAAATATTAAGTGCTCTTGGATAGGCCGAGCAAATATAATAAAGATGACAATACTCCCTAAACTAATCTATTTATTTAGTGCTATACCAATCAGACTTCCAAGAAAATATTTTAATGATTTAGAAAAAATAACAACAAAATTCATATGGAACAATAAAAAGTCGAGAATCTCAAGGGAATTAATGAAAAAAAAAATCAAATGAAGGTGGTCTATCTGTACCTGATCTAAAATTATATTATAAAGCAGCAGTCACCAAAACCATTTGGTATTGGCTTAGAAATAGATTAGTTGATCAGTGGAAAAGGTTAGGTTCACAAGACAGAATAGTCAACTATAGCAATCTAGTGTTTGACAAACCCAAAGATTCTAAATTTTGGGAAAAGATTTCATTATTTGATAAAAACTGCTGGGATAACTGGAAATTAGTATGGCAGAAATTAGGCAAGGACCCACACTTAACACCACATGCCAAGATAAGATCAAAATGGGTCCATGACCTAGGCATAAAGAATGAGATTATAAATAAATTAGAGGAACATAGGATAGTTTATCTCTCAGACTTGTGGAGGAGAAAGAAATTTGTGACCAAAGATGAACTAGAGACCATTACCGATCACAAAATAGAAAATTTTGATTATATCAAATTAAAAAGCCTTTGTACAAACAGAACGAATGCAAACAAGATTAGTAGGAAAGCAACAAACTGGGAAAACATCTTTACAATTAAAGGTTCTGATAAAGGCCTCATTTCCAAAATATATAGAGAACTGACTCAAATTTATAAAAAATCAAGCCATTCTCCAATTAATAAGTGGTCAAAGGATATGAACAGACAATTTTCAGAGGATGAAATTGAAACTATTACCACTCATATGAAAGAGCGTTCCAAATCATTATTGATCAGAGAAATGCAAATTAAGACAACTCTGAGATACCACTACACACCTGTCAGATTGGCTAAGATGACAGGAAAAAATAATGATGAATGTTGGAGGGGATGCGGGAAAACGGGGACACTGATGCATTGTTGGTGGAGTTGTGAACGAATCCAACCATTCTGGAGAGCAATCTGGAATTATGCCCAAAAAGTTATCAAACTGTGCATACCCTTTGATCCAGCAGTGTTTCTATTGGGCTTTTATACCCCAAAGAGATACTAAAAAAGGGAAAGGGACCTGTATGTGCCAAAATGTTTGTAGCAGCCCTGTTGGTAGTGGCTAGAAATTGGAAAATGAATGGATGCCCATCAATTGGAGAATGGCTGGGTAAATTGTGGTATATGAATGTTATGGAATATTATTGCTCTGTAAGGAATGACCAGCAGGATGAATACAGAGAGGCTTGGAGAGACCTACATGGACTGATGCTAAGTGAGATGAGCAGAACCAGGAGATCATTATACACTTCGACAACGATATTGTATGAGGATGTATTCTGATGGAAGTGGATTTCTCTGACAAAGAGGCTTAACTGAGTTTCATTGGATAAATGATGGACAGAAACAGCTACACCCAAAGAAGGAATACTGGGAAATGAATGTGAACTATTTGATTTTTGATTTTCTTCCCGAGTTATTTTTACCTTCTGAATCCAATTCTCCCTGTGCAGCGGGAGAACTGTTCGGTTCTGCAAATATGTATTGTATCTAGGATATACTGCAACATATTTAACATATATAGGACTGCTTGCCATCTTGCGGGGGGGGGGGAGGAGGGAGGGAGGGGAAAAAACGAAACATAAGTGATTGCAAGGGATAATGTTGTGTAAAAATTATCCTGGCATGGATTCTGTCAATACAAAGTTATTATTAAATAAAATTAAATTAAAAAAAAAAGACTATCAAAACTGAACAAAAAAAAAAAGAAATCTAATTTTAAAAAATACAAGAAGGTAAAGATGCAGGAGGAACTTGAGAAACAAGAGTGGAGATACAGGAACAGAACCCAAACCACAATGAATCAAACTACATAACCTCTAAAAGGTAAATCAGTGTATTTTGAGGGATGGAATTGTTTGAAAGTGTTTGAATAGGGAGAAGGGAGTTGGAACACAGAAGGTCATAGGGGATGTACAGTGATGGAAAACAATCAAAATCATGGGTGAATAGCAAGGAAAATGGGATCTCCATAATTTTTTGGCAAAAAAAATGGGTAGTAGTATAAAGGGAGACATCAGAAAAGAAGTTTGAATTTGGGAAAATAAAAAGAGGAGGTCATCTATCCAATAAGAAGTCCTGCTGAGGAAAATTTAGAAAGATCCAAAAGGTATATGGGAGATGAAGACTTCATGATGAGTTTACATTGCAGTGGTATACTATTAAACTACATTCTCTGTAATCACATGTGTCTCTAAGGATAACCCTCAGGCTCAGAATACGGGGTAGGTGAACTCTTGGAAATAGCTAGCTATCAGAAGGAAAACTAGATAAGGAGGTAGATACACAGAAAGCATTAGTGCATCTGGGACAAAGGAAAATGATGATAAGATCAGGGTTAGAGAACAGAATTGAGCCATATGATTGAGAATACAGAGTAATTCTACCATATGGCATTCCTTTCTACACTTCCCTCACACAATGATACCTCTATGTATGAGGTACAGCAGAAAAAAAATGGAATCAATTGACAAAATTTTTTTTAAAGTCAAAAACAGAAATGGTTTAAAAGGATCTCAAACCCAATATTTTAGAAGCTTTAACTTGATGTGAAACACAGATTTTTAAAAGAAAAATAATGGAATAAATAGATTTCATAAAAAAGAATATATTTCAGAATAAGAAAGATATTTAATAATGAGAACAGAGGAAAGATTTTTCTTAGAAATGTTGGTAAACAGAATATTAACATATATGAGTATTAGGAAGAAAGAAAAGAAAGGGATATTTTACACCGAAAGTGTAAATTTTACAGGAAAAGGAAATGGAGAAGAGGGGAAGAATTGATTACTAAAAAAATAAAAGAAAGAATAAGAAATAACAATAAATAAAACTAGAAAACTAGAAAAGAATTGTTAAACAGGTACCAAAACATTGTACAGTGGAGCAATAGAGTTGCATCAAAGTAATTTAAACAAAATTAACTTAGGGATAAAGTATTTATTCAAAAGAATAAAGGAAGAAAATATTTTTTTAAAGGAGGAAACACATTTAAATATAATGATGTGAAATGAAAATGGAATAAAAATAAAATGAAAGTCTGGAAATTTGGATAAGAAAATAAGACTCCAAAATTTGGCTTATTATTTTCATTAGAAACATATCAAAACACTTGCATACAAAATGTACACAGGAAAAATATTAATGTTTAGATCACAATTTGTTATGCCTCAGGTGAATCCAATAAAGCAGAAATTGCAATCAAGCCAAAATAAAATTCACAACATCAGTGAAAATAAACAAGGAAATTATATCATGTGCAAATGAACAGTTGGCTATGTACCAATATTTATATTAAACAGATAGGCAACAAATGTCATGGCACATAAATTCATAGAGGAAAATATAACTGAATTACAAAAAGAAAATAGTAACACAATAACAGCAGGAAACTTTAATATTCTTCTCTTAGAGATGGAAAAACATAGCAAAACACAAAATAAAATCAAAAAAACTTATTAAATAAAAATTCTCCCTTCCTCCCACAAAAATAAGACATGATCCCTTAAAAATGTTATGAAATTGCTAAAGTTTTGGCCAACCTGATTTTTTTTTAAATAACCTTTTATTGACAGAACCCATCCCAGGGTAATTTTTTACAGCATTTTCCCTTGCACTCACTTCTGTTCTGATTTTTCCCCTCCCTCCCTCCATCTAAGCAAGCAGTCCTTTACATGTTAAATAGGTTACAGTATATCCTAGATACAATATATGTGTGCAGAACTGAACAGTTCTCTTGTTGCACAGGGAGAATTGGATTCAGAAGGTATAAATAACCTGGGAAGAAAAACAAAAATGCAAGCAGTTTATATTCATTTCCCAGTGTTCTTTCTTTGGGTATAGCTGCTTCTGTCCATCCTTGATCAATTGAAACTGAATTAGCTCTGTTTATCAAAAAGATCCACTACCATCAGAATACATCCTCAAACAGTATTGTTGCTGAGGTATATAATGATCTCCTGGTTCTGCTCATTTCACTTAGATCAGTTCATGTAAGTCTCGCCAGTCCTCTCTGTATTCATCCTGCTGGCCATTTCTTACAGAACAATAATATTCCATAATGTTCATATACCACAATTTACTCAACCATTCTCCAATTGATGAGCATCTATTCATTTTCCAGTTTCTAGCCACTACAAACAGGGCTGTCACAAACATTTTTAGCCAACCTGATTAAAAAGAAGTTGGGCAATCAAATGAAAATGATAAAAAATGAACAGGGCAAAATTACAGAGAGAAAAAATGAAAACAATTATCAAAACATTATGTTCCAAGAAAACAGAAATTTTAAAAAGAAATAAAGGATTATTTATGTAAGTATAAAATGCCCAAATTAATAGAAAAACAAAGAGATATTAAAATAATTTAATTTCAGAAAAGATCAAATAGATATAAAGAAATTTATCAAAGAACAAATACATCTTGGTATAAATGGCTTTATGGGAACAATTAATACCTAGGTAATATGTTATTTGTGGTACATTTTATTTCCAAAAAATTTATAAAGAAATATTTCTATCATTTTAACTTTTATAAGATAAATTTCAAACTAATACCTAAATCAGGAAAGGATAAAATAAATAAAGGGAAGTAAATGTTTATATTGAGAAATAAAATATATATCTTAATTAATCAGCTAACATTTCCATTCAAATGTAGCTATAAAATGCTTTAAATTTCTGTGTACTAATAACAAATACAATTATAAAATAACCCTTTGTAAAATTAAAAAAATAAATAAACAACAAATTAACAACAACAACAACAACAAAAAGCTAAGTATTATTCACTTTTCAGGAATGAGCTATTGCAGTATAATAAAAATGACAGTATTGCCTAAATGGAATTTACAGATGTAGTGCTATACTAATTGTGGGGAATAGATAAGGTGAAGAACTTATAGGAATGTATGAATTCTTTTTCTGTATTTTATTATTTCTCTATTTTCCCTATGACCTGTATGATATGTGCAAGCTCATTTCTACTTGAGCCTTGGCCAGCTAGAAACATATTTACTTAACCTGAGCTGATGACATTTATTGGTATTTGACATTTATCGATATTTATTCTATTAGCTGGACCACTATCTGCTTGATTAAACCCGAAGGCCTGATTTTCTGTTTCCTAGAAATCAGGAGATTTCAGGGAAACAGAAACCTTCCATTCCAATCTCTCTGAATAGCAACAACCAAATAGATGCCTCCCCTTCCCCTTCTCAATACTCTCTTATTTGTGATGTAGTTTCTTGTATAAAAGTTATGTATCTTTACTACTTCTTTAGCCCTCCTACCGCAAGCTTTCTCTTTCTTATCTCGAGATGGGATGGCTCATCCTCCGGAGGTTTTCAATAAACAACTTTTCTGCCTTCTACTGAGTGATCTCTGAGTAATCATTTTGGGTAAGGGTCTTCTACATCCCTCACACAATCAACCTACCAAAAGATACTGAACAGAATTAAACAAAACTATTTTTGGGAGACAGAAAAAAATGGAGGTTGAACTAGATTCACAGCTTACACATCTTTAGTCCCACCAAGTTTAAATGTAAAGCATCATGGGGTTAACATTGCAAACTCTTGACCCCAGTGATTTCATTTCTGGGCTAGTGGGACTAACAGGCCAAGATTCTTGGTCTCCCATTATTCACAGCTTAAGTTCAGAGACTCTATTTCCATTATATTGAATGGAAAAGGAAGAAATAGAGGGCCAAAAAACTGAATCCCTTTCTTGGGGGGAAGGTAATCCTCAGACTTTTCTCTCTTACTTGGATATTATGAAGGAAGAAATGCTTTATCCTTAGAAGGGAATGCAGGAAAATAAAACACTCTTGCTAGATTACTTCATTTTAAAGACCTGCACACTTCTGATTACTCAAATAATGCAACTACCCAACCATGTGCTGGGCTAACAAACTAACCCATTCTTTATACACTTACCAAAGTCACTTTCTTAAAAACACAATTCTGACAACTCATTTTTTTATTCATGGGCTCAGTGGCTTCCTATTAATTCACCTATTGTTTTATCTTGGTTTCTTTTTTTCAAATTTAAATTTTATGTAAGTTTCATAATGTTTTAATTATTAGTAGAATACATATAAATAAAATTTATGAATAAAAATTAAATATAAATTAGAGATTCACAATCAAGGTTATTTTAATAATAGGATATGTGACTGAAAAAATTTAGGATGCACTGAAAGAATATTACAGCTGGAAAATTTTGTGTTCACGTTACATAAAAAGTTCTGAGAACTAACAAAAAATAGCATGGCTTGTAGAAAGAACCCTGGAGATAATGTTGTAAAAAATTACCCTGGCATGGATTCTGTCAATACAAAGTTATTATTAACTAAAATAAAATTTAAATTAAAAAAAAAGAAAGAACCCTGGATTTGAAAGAAGAATTTGGGTTTCAGCATTAACTTTGTCAGAAACTAGGTGTGAGGACTTAGGTAATTAAGCTGTGAATTCTCTGAGCTTTAGCTTCCATATCTGTCTAATAAGAATGATAGTTGTAGCATATACCTTATAAAAATATGTGAGGAAATATATAAACTTTATTTCATAAAGCTTAAAAGTTTATTTTATAAATTTTCATAACTATATGTTCATATATTAAAATTTTAAAAGTTTGTTAACTTTAAAGTAGAAAAATTATGTATTATTTTTAGTATCATTTTAAAACCATATTTATATCATAAAGATAGTGGACATGCATGGAAGAATTATTCAGAATAGGAAATAATGAACTAAATATAATCTGATGTCAATGAGATGACATTCAGATGCACTAGATGAGTAATATGAAGCAGTTTCTGACACTGTATAGAAACTGGATTCAAAACCTTCCTTTGCCATTTGTTGCCAAATATGCCCATGGGTACTCTGAGCATCAGGAAAATTGACACTGGGTTATAAATACATTGTGCCTTATGTTGGTGTAGCTGATCTCACCCAGTAATTTCAAATTCATAGATCTCTACTAATCTTTCCATGTAATATCACAAACACACAAATACAAAACATCGACACAAACACACATATACAACACATAGACACAAACACACATAACCCAAACTATGCACCAACATAACATTGCTCAAGAAAGTAACTCTTTATAGATTTCAATTAAATGTAGGGTGATTAGTATGACATATGTGAAGTAAAAATCTGCATTTATTACTACTGCTTTCTGACTTTGCTACCTAGATCATCCAAGTATGTATATTTGTTTCTGAATTTTTATGTGGTTATTTTTTCTGGGTTAGTGACTTTTGGCATTGAAAAAAACTGCAATTCTTACTGTACATTCCCAAGATGTAAATATCAGGGCATAAAGAACTAAAAGCAAAAATAATAATAATAATAATAAACATCCTAATGGGTAATTTTGTTTTCTTAGCATATTATAATATAAATACAAAGCAAATTCTCTTCCTCTGTGTTTGGCTTTCTTGTTTACAAGAAGGGAAAATTATTATATAAGCCTTTTAGAAAATGTGTGTGTGAATGTATATAACAACTTAAAATTTTCAATATGTTATTGGAAAATATATAAGTACTCCTCTCACTTTTTAAGGGGGGCATCTTTAAGGACCATGCCTAGGTGAAGCAGCAGGTCAATTCTCTGAGAGCTTCCACAACTGTAAATTATAACATCTGAAAGAAGTTGCAAAGCAGCCTTTGTTGATACAGATGTTCTTTGTGGATGGGGAATGAAATAAATTGGAGGGAAGAGAGAAGAGGAGAGAGGTTAGATAACTCAACTGCCTTTCAGGAGAGAGGTTAGAGAACAACAACTGCCTCTCAGTCTCCTTGTATCATCATCCTCCTCTCACATGAAAGGTCTGAGTTAGACCTCCAGCAGTCACTAGCAGGTGGGTGCCATATTACAACATATGGCACTCAAAGTGGGACATAAGAAGCACAAGAATTACAAGAAGAAGAAGCAGTGTCCAAGAGCTATTTGTGAGTAGGATCCTACTAGAGTTCCTTCGGTAACCATTGGGGAAGAAAAGGAAAAAAGATCTGGTAAGACTTTTTCAGTCAGGGTAATTAATGGGCCAATACATCAAAGGGCAGAGCCAGGAGACTGATGAGAGACTTAAATGCCTATTCTGACTATAGTCCTCTTCTTCTTTTGAAAGTTTGCCTCCATAACATCTCACAAAATCAACACCTGCTATAGTATTTCACCCTACAACCATCCAGAGGTGATAGTACTGCTTGCATTCCTCAGTGTGCGGACTCAGATAACAGCAAATGCACAAATTTACAGACTATGCTATTGGGGGGGGGGATATCCATAAAACAAAAAACAGGAAATTGTTAAGGACCATGCCTAGGTGAAGGGGCAAGTCAATTCTCCAAGAGCCTCCACAACTAAGAATCATAACATCTGAAGGAGTTGTAAGGCAGCCTTTGCTAACACAGATATTCCTTGTGGATGGGGAATGAAATAAATTGGAAGACAGAGGGAAGAGGAGAGAGGTCAGACAATGGAACTTCCTCTCAGGAGAGATGTCAGAGAACAGCAATTGCTTCTTATTCTTCTCTCATTTTCATCCTCTCACATGAAGGGATCCATTCTATAGGTCTGAGTTAGATCTCCAGCAGCCACTGGCAGGTGGCTCCAGTATTACAAAAGGTATCACTTCTAAAAGGATCTGTTAGAGTAGGGAAATAGGTAGAAAAGCAAAGAATGAAGTTTTATTTTGCAAAAAAAAAAAAGAATTCCAATGAAATGAAAATATTTTAAAAATAAAGATTCAAATCCCTCTAATCCTAGCAAAATAAATTTAGATATATCCTAACTCATTATAGATTCCTTTGAATAGTGACAGGTAAACCAATTTAGGGGAAAGTATCCTAGCTGAGCCAGGCAGATTGATCTACTCATTACAACTATTCATTTAGGGCCTTCAGGGGACATTTGCCTCAACCACTCAGCATCCTAGACATCTGTTCCAGGAAAGCTAATGGTGATAGAAGAAAGAACTCTTCACACTCTTTCTGCAGACCTTCATCCTGATGAGGAGATTGTGCATCACATTTTCCACCAGGGGCACAAGTCTGCAGGATTTCTGGCAAGAAGGTAGCAAAGACAAAATCATCCCAAATACTATTTTTTTCCTTGCAATTGGTGCTGGTAAAATCACAATTGTGCCTAGCTAGAGGATACCCCAAAACTATAGGAAACTGTGGCATGGCTTTCCACTAGAGAAGTGAGTCACATCATCATCAGAGAGATTAGCAGTGGCATGGGTACCACCAGTTTTTGCACTTGGGGCACTCTCAGAACCACATTGTCCTCCATGCCCTATTTGAGGGCCACCAGGACCCAGACCAAGAGGCCCAGTATTTCATAGATGCACATGGCAAAGAAATAGCCAAGTTGAAGGAAGTTATGCATGTGAGGAAGTGAATGCAGGCCCTCAGCAGCCTCATAGACATGTTCAACATAGTGAAGGCTGTGGCAACTCCAGCATGTCCCAAAGAAGCTCCTTTAGCAGGCTTGATGCTCTCACCATGCCAAGGCTGGGCCACTTTTCATATGTGCAACTCTTCCAGCCCATACAGATCATAAATTGGGCAGTAAAAGATAGTGACCAGGTAAACACATCATGAAGGATATCAGATAGAAGAGTTGCATGTGGTGGCAAACAGGGTACCATTAATGGAGAGACAGGCAGTGCCTGAATTCCATGTTATAGATGCTCCTTCTTAAAGAGACTCTGCTGATTTGCAAATGGGAACCTGGACTAGAGATGGGCTGCTGGGTACCTAAAAGGGCTGGGCTGGATTCAGCATCAGGATGCCCAATAATCTTGCCAAGACATTTAGTCACAAGAAATAGATTAGTTGATCCATGGAATAGGTTAGGTTTACAGGACAAAAAAGTCAATAATGATAGCAATCTAGTGTTTCCCAAACCCAAAGACCCCAGCTTTTAGGATAAGAATTCACTATTTGACAAAAACTGCTGGGAAAATTGGAAACTAGTGTGGCAAAAACTAGGCATTGACCCATATTAAATACCATATGCCAAGATAAGGTCAAAATGGGTTCATGATGTAGACATAAAGAATGATATTATAAACAAATTAGAAGAACATAGGATAGTTTTCCTCTCAAGACCTGGGGAAGAGGAAGGAATTTGTGACCAAAGAAGAACTAGAGATAATTATTGATCACAAAATAGATAAATTTTGATTATATTAGTTAAAAAGCTTTTGTACAAACAAAACTAATGCAGATAAGATTAGAAGGGAAGCAATACACTGGGAAAATATTTTTACTTTCTGATAAAGATTCTGATAAAGGCCTCATTTCCAAAATATATAGATAATCGACTCAAATTTATAAGAAATCAAGCCATTCTCCAATTGATAAATGGTCAAAGGATATGAACAGACAATTTTCAGATGAAGAAATTGAAGCTATTTCTAGACATATGAAAAGGTGCTCCCAATCACTAGTGATCAGAGAAATGCAAATTAAGACAACTCTGAGATACCACTACACATCTATCAGGTTGGCTAAGGTGACAGGAAAAGATAATGACGAAAGCTGGTGGAGATGCAGGAGAACTGGGACACTGATGCATTGTTGGTGGAAATGTGAACAGATCCAACTATTCTGGAGAACAATTTGGAACTATGCTCAAAAAGTTATCAAACTGTGCATGTCCTTTGACATAGTAGTATTGCTGCTGGGCTTATATCCCAAAAAGATCTTAAAGGAGGGAAAGGGACCTGGTGTGCAAAAAAGTTTGTGGCAGCCCTTTTTGAAGTGGCTAGAAACTGGACAATGAATGGAAGCTCATCGATTAGAGAATGGCTGAATAAATTATGGTATATGAATATTATAGATTATTGTTCTGTAAGAAATGACCAACAAGATGATTTCAGAGAAGCCTGAGAGATTTACATGAATTGATGCTAAATAAAATGGCAGAACTAGGAGATCATTATACACGGAAACAACAACACTATATGACATTCAATTCTGATGGATATGACTCTTTTCAACAATGAAATATTTAATCAGTTCCAGTTGTTCGGTAATGAAGAGAGCCATCTACACCCAGAGAGAGAACTATGAAAATTGAATGGTGACCACAACATAGCATTTTCACTCTTTGTTATTGTTTGCTTGCATTTTTGTTTTTCTTTTCAGATTTCTTTTTCTTTCTAGATCCAATTTTTTTTTGTACAGCAAAATAACTGTATAAATATGTATACACAGATTGCATTTAACCTGTATTTTACTATATTTAACATGTATTGGACTACCTACCATCTAGGAGAGGGGGGTGAGGGGAAGGAGAGGAAAATTTGGAACAGAAGATTTTGCAAGGGTCAGTGTTGAAAAATTACCCATGCATATGTTTTATAAAGAAAAAGCTATAATTCTAAAAATAGGGGAAAAAAGAATTAAAAAAAAAGAAATTTAGTCACAAAAGTGAGGAGAGAGGGGAAGAGAACAGGCATTCATTTAGCATCTTCTACATGGCAGGCACTATGCTAAGCACTTTATAAATCGCTTTTGATACTCATAAGTACACTGAGAATTCATTGTACAGATGAAAGATTTCAAACAGATTTTTTTTTTTTTTACTGTATCTTCCTAAGGCCTTCGGGACCTGACTGTCCTAAGAGATGCACATACCTTCTTTTTTCCCCTCAAGAATCATTATCAAAGTTATCTTCCTAATACTGCATAGACTTGATCTTTGCATTCTTCAATTTGAAAATAAAACAAACAAAACAAAATTTTAAGTGAATCCTCATAACTTACTAAATATATATAAATAAATCAAAATATTTTAGCCTGGTATTCAATGCTCAAAACAATCTATTTCTATGTGGCTTTTCTAATTTTGTTTCATGGCACTTCCAGTCCAACACTATTGTTCTCTGATTTTATCCTCTGCTGTCTTATCATGGAAATTGCTATACTTTTGTGAAATTCTATCTCTTCCCCTTCTTCTACCATCCTCTTATGAAGTACTTCTAAATTCCAAGGTAAAAAAAGTGCTAGAAGAATACTAAAAGTGAATGAGTATAGCCTAATGCTTTACCTTTAGACATTATTGTGAGTGTTGTGCCTCCTGACAAGAGTCTATCTTCCTGATTCTCATCCATAGTTACTGGTAACCAATTAGTATTTCCCTGCGTCAAATCATGAAGACTATTATCCCTTAGCAAGGAGCAAAGATATATCCAGCATGAGAAACATCTAAATCCAGGAAATCAGGGGTCTCCCTGAGGGGTAAGCTTAAATTATATGGAAAATTAAACAATATGTAACAACTGATTTCACAATGATGTCTGATAAATTAGGTGTTATTACATATATTTAGCGTGAAATAATTGCTGAGGGGTTATTAGAGCCATGTGCAATGGTTACTACAATGTCACTACAATGAAACATATTTCTTCCCTCATATTAGAAAGTTGGAAGTGAACTAGGACACAATATGATAGAAAGAATATTGAGCTTTGCATCAGAAGACATGGTTTGAAACCTGTTTTATTCACTGTGTAATGACTGTAAGTCATTTCATCACTTTGATCTCTAGTTTTCTTAGGTATAAAATGACTGAAATGAGATAGATGATTTTAAAAATTCCTTTCAGCTCAACATTCTGCATAAAGGTTGTCCCACTTTTAGTTCCTCAGAGTGAACTTATAGCTATGTTTGGCTCCTTTTACTTTCAGTATAGTAGTTTAATTTACCTTTGTCCCTTACAAAGCGTGATTAATTCTTATCCCACCAATCCTTTGCCTTCTATCAAGCATGTGGTCTATCTCGCGTTTGTACTTATCCCTACAATTTTCAAAAACTGTATCAATAAAATATATTGAACATTGAAATTATAATCTAACCATTTTTATTGGATTCTCCCAATCATCAAATCAATCCAATCCCAATTGAATTCACTTTTCTCTTTTCCAAATTCTAACATAATGTAAGACAATATCTGTACATTAAAATTTATGTTGGAAATAAAATAAAAGTGTCAAGATCTTTGAAAATGCAAGGCACAAGGGTAGGAAGTCCTGACTGTCTTTGTGCCATGGATACTTTTGACAATCTGGAGAAACTTGTGATCCCTTCTTGGAATAACATTTTTAAGTAATTGAAGAAAAAGTTAAATTTTAATTAGATATTAGTAAGAAATTAAAATATAACTTATTTTTCCCATTCGAGTTCAATTCCATAATATTTCTCCCTAAACCTATGGTTACTAACCACTGTGCTAAGGAAAGAATTTTCTATTAAATAACATTGTAACTGCTCCACAAAATCCTATCCAAATGCCTTATCATTAGTTGGTGGTGACTGAGTTCTCAAAAATTATGCCAACTCAATTCAAGTTCCAGTACAGTTTGCTATGCAGAAATAAAAAAAGACCCCCTTAAATAAGGAAATAACAATTAATTATGCTTGCTATTTAAGAAGCAGTTTCAGCGTGTATTCAGTAAGGAGAAGTATATTACCAATGATAATGATTTCTTTGGCTATAGTAACACAAGAAATAATAACAAAAACAAATAGCATAACATAGGGTCTACTGATTCTATAGCATCATGTCAGAGTGGTTAAAAGATGGAAACTGAGTACTGAGAATCAGTGTTTAATCCTATCTTTATACATTAACTTAGCTATTAAAATTCTAAATGTGAAGTTTTTGTCCAGTGACCAAGAAGTGAATATACTAATGGAGGAAATTATGTCTATAAATGTTCACCTTATCAATAAAAACAAACCCAGAAGACAAGTGGGGAAATTGTGTCACCAAATGAAAGGATGTCCAAATAGCAGATGGATGGATTAGGTTCACAGTTAAAAGGTAAGAATTTAGTGGGTTTATTGCATTTGTAAAATGCATGGTGATTTTAGTGATATCCCAAGGATCTCCATCCCACAAAAGTCCATCACTCTTTAGCATCAGTTTAGCATTCTAGTTATGCTTTCTGCCTATGAGCTATGGACCAAAGGACCAAAAGAATCATAATAAATTCTTGATTAGTCTTAATGATAATTTCATTCTTCATAAGGTGCAGTAAAGGAGGAGGCTGTATTCAGGAGCTAATTGATACTAATAGTAAGATGATATTTAGGATTTAAAATGTTGGGACCCTGAAGGATAAATCACTGCTCCCTCTTAGAGCTGGAAGAAGGTATAGTGTGACAATGGATCAAAGATTTTGGGACAGCTGATTTCAAAAGCTTTAGAGAAAGTTTATACTAAAATTTTATAGGAAAATTCAGCCCAGGAAAGAATTAGTAAGTTCAAATAATAAAATTCTGAAGACACAAAAGAAAATAATCTTAAAAAAAGAAAAATAGAAATTGTCTGAAGAGATTGATGTGAATTTATGAAGAACTCAGCAATAAATTCAATTTAAAAATATGTACCAAAGATGGGAAAAGACCATGTAATCTAAACTACTGTGACTCCTGTTTTAACCCCATTGCTGTCATTTCCTTAATCATATCATCACCCAAAACTTTTTTATATCTTTTATCCAGAACACTGATTATATATATGTGTGTATATATACATATATGTACATATTTATATATGTATATATATTGAAATTATGATCTAACCATTTTTATTGGATTCTATATATGTGTGTGTGTGTGTGTATGTGTGTGTGTGTGTGTGTGTGTATGTATATATATATATATATATATATATATATATATATATATATATATCATACTACAATCTCATCTCATACTATTTCCCCTCTCCTTTATGTCTCCTTGATCTATTTTTCATTTCCCCTCAAATTTCCAATTCCTTGATGCCTTTGCACTCCCTTATTTTGGACCCAATTCTACCCTGCTTCACTCAAATTCCATTCATGGACACATCAAGACAAAACCTGCAATGTCATTGGTCCTTTTCAATAATGAAAAATAAATAGTAACAACTTTCCCCCAGAGATTTTTTCATTGTACATCATATATATGCATACTTCCTCCTGTCTATTTTTAAAACTCTTCTTGCACTCAGTTTATAGTCTTTGCTTCTTGAGCCTATCTTTTCCTCTAGTTTTCCTTTTGTATATACTGCCTCAAATCAGTGTATCATTTCAAGCAATGACCTATCTTGGACATGCAACTCACAGTTCTACTTTTCTGTCAAATATGAAGGAAAAGTCTCACAATCCCAAACAGTTATTATATTTATAATTGTATTAGTTATAGTTTTCAAAGCCTAAAAACAATCACATGCAAAAATAACAATGAACCACAAATGCATCCAGCTATCATTCTCTCAGTAATTGCTCAGCCTTCAGATAACTTCAGACAGAACAATCAATATCTCTCATCAACAGTTTTCTCAAAAGTTATGTTTGTTTCTAAGTTGTTTTTAAAATCAATTTTCCTTATGTGAATGATCTTTTTCTTATCATTTCAGCAAACTATTCACAAGAGTGTTAGTACTTTACACATACTTTCATCTCTAATTTCTCCTGAATTTCTGATGTCTATTATGAACCATATGTTTAATACCTCTACCTTGATGACCTATATTAACTTCAAATTCAATATGTCCAAAATGGAAAACACTATTTGATGCCTTTTCTATTTCTCCTTCAAACTTCCTTAAAGAAACCCAGCTTCAGAATTCTGGAATCATCCTTAACTCTTTCTTGTTTCTCATCCCACATATGCAATTCATTCAGCAGATTTTTGATTCTGTCTCCATAACACCTCCCTCAAGTGTATCCTTCTTTCTATTCATGCAACTCTGAATATTGTCCATATTTTTATTATTTATTTTCTAAATTTATGCAATAGGCTCCTAATTGTTTTCTCTACTTCTAGTCTATGACTCTTCATATCATGTTCTACATGGCTACTAAGCCTGGCCTGTGATACCAAAAAGTGCCTTCTTAATGCCATTAGGATAAGTGCAAAATCTTCAGTTTAGTTCTTTTACATTTCTTCTAGCTATCTTTTCAGTCTTATTTCATATTTCATTCCATCCACTCTCCCTTCTATCTACTTTATATTTGTGGTATAAGACATCCTATTTCCAGCCTCAGTGCCTCTGCACAGATTGCTCTCTTCCCTCCCCCACTCCTCTTTTTGGAAAGCATTATCTTCTCATCTCTGCCTCAGAATTTTTACATTATGTGAAAAAACAATTCAGATGGCAGCTCCTGTTTAATACCTTTTTTAAACCCAATAAGTTTTAGTGCTCTCTTACTGTTGGAATTTTTGAATTACCTTGTTCATACTTATATTTTCTCATCCGCATATATATGCTGTAGACCCCTCATCCAGATTTTATTATTCCTAATTTCATGTGATCTTGACAACAGGGTTAGTTTTATTTTTGTCTTTATATTGTCAATGCTGAGTATATTTACAGGAAACAAACCCTTTATACATATTTGTGGATTTAAAATGAATTATTGAATTAAAAGAATGATCCCGCACATTGGGATAGATCCTGTCAAGTATTTCTTCGAGTATATGGACAAAAGTCAGACAGACTAAAACATGAATAGCTTGTGATTAGCACTACTGGAGGGAATAGTCACCTTAACTATTTACTGAAATATTGAAGTAACCATGTGGATTTCCAGAACCCCTGTCAAATCTTGCATCCAGAGATCTCTATGGAAGATCAAGGACATCACCTTATGAAAGAGATGAATAAAGAGCCATCTATAAGGCATTGTTCACAGCAGGGACTCACTTGCACCTGTTAAACTATTTCAAAGAAGGAGGATAGATGTCTATTCATTTTAGGCAAAAGGTATTGCTTTCTGCCAACTCCACTGTGAGGTAACAGGCTATTGGCAAGTTACAGACAGGTCAGTCAGCAATTCTTTTTTCCCAAGTTTCACTTAAAATAACTAGCAGGGAAACAAACCTCACAGTCTATCTCTTTTCTCTATTTGTCCTTGCCAAGCAGTTGTATTTACAAAAAGCAGTGGACTGATTTTTTTTTTTTAATCTGGAAGATACAAATTTAGTAGTTTGGTATTCCAATGATTCTTGTTCATGAAATTCAGCAAAATGCTTAGGTTTAGGGTCGCTTTGGACTTTTTCTCCTTTATTTCCCCTCATTCATGCCATCCCATTATTTATTATGTGTCTTTCCAGAAATCTTTACATGTATTCTTCCCTGACTGCACTGCCATTGATGCTGGTGAAAGCAGTAGAGATAATCAAATGCAGACTAAGGCTCAGCCTGCAAGCTACTCATGACTCCAACAGATGTTTCTGCTTTGGGGGCCAAGGAAATTTTATAGGATTTTTTCCTACATTCCAGTAAAAATTGCCAGAACAGTCAAGAAATGGGAAATAGATAGGCCTACTCACATTTCCAAGCCAGGAGGGAAATTAGAAACTGGGCTTGGTAAAAAGAATTTTGAAGAAGAGAAATTCCTGAAGGCTATCTCTACATAACTTTGTAAAATGTTCACTAACAAAGAAGAAACTGAGAAAACTTGCTTGGTTTTAGATTTCACTGCAAATCAAAAACTCATCCTCTATTTGAGAAGAAATGTTTGAATTTTGGAGTTAAATACAGGCCCCATTTATGAGAAAAAAATAAAACTTACCTGTGACTCATCCTGGCTGTATCAAAATTAAAAGATGCTCTCAGGTCTGGTTCCTTCAGAAAATGCAGCTTCTCTTTTATACTGCCACTTTGTCTCATGTAGATAATTTAAAGTATGAGCCCACTGAAGAGAGACTGACTATATCTATATGTTGTGCATCATCTAGAATATTTCAAGGTACTTCTAAAATATTATAATATAGTTTTCCCTTTGAAGATGTAGCCATGCCATTCTTAGCTATGGTAAATTGTTTTTATTTAATGCTTGGAATTATTTTGGAATCCCCAAAGAAATTTAAAGAGTGCATGTAAATTCACTTGAGAAAAAAAAAAACAGTCATATGAAACTCCTGCAAAGTGAAACCATGAGATTTGTTAACAGCTCAAATTCTAACCATGGTAAACTTCATTTACACAATGAACTCTGAAGTCTAAGGGACAGAATGGACTAGTAAACTGCTGAAAAGTTGGGTTTGTATAATTGGATATGAAAAAGAACTAACAAAAATTGGTTGGGGTGATTTTCAGTATTGTAATGTTCATTCCAAGATCAAGAAAGACTTTAGCAATGAAACACAGAAATAATCCTAGTGTACTGATTTTCATATCTAGCTCCCTTTTTAAGTATAATATTCCCATATTAAAATGAGAATTCCTTGAGAACAAGGGCTGTCTTGCATGTGTTGTGCCACAGTTCCCTTTGATTATCCTACCTTAGTTTTCCTAATTGTCCTGCCTCAGTTTTCCTAAATTGTTCTGCCTCAGTTCCTTGTATTGTTCTGGCTCAATCCTTCTGGTTGCAACCCCATTCCTGACCATTAGGACTGAGATAATTAGGGTTATACTTGGCCATTCTGACATTACAAAAGATAAAACTCCAGATGTCCTACCTTAGATACCTAATGGGCATCCTCTGTCTCTAAGTTCACACTTACTGGCTCCTAAGTCCTGCTAAGTTATCAAGAATTTATGGTTCTACCTTTTAACCTGTCAGAACCAGATTGATGATCCCTGACTGGAAATTCCTGCCATTTACCAGTGTTCCTACTCCATCCCTTTCTTTGTCCACCCTGATCTTAGAGCTATATATATATATATATATATATATATATATATATATATATGTGTGTGTGTGTGTGTGTGTGTGTGTGTATCATTGGAACCTCACATTGGCTGCTGGATTCTTTGAGATGAGAGTCCAATTCAGCCGCCAAAATGGATCCTGTTTTGGCCTCAGACAATGTCTACCTCCAAAAATGTTCATTCAAATGTTTCTAGTTTATTATTTAATTGTATTCATAAGGAAACATGTATTGGCTATAGTTCTTGACTTTTCCTAATTGATCAAGGTGCATATTAACTCATATGTTTTTAGACAAAAGACTTCATAAAATTAGCATTTGACTGACATTTCCTTTTCTCTTCAGGAAGAAAGTGATCTGTAAGTGTAAATAACTCAAAATAACAACTGAAAAGGAGGATAGATTCACTGGAACTGTTATAACTAAGAATATTTTCTCATTTTAAAAAATCAAGCTATTAATGGATTCCTAGAAAATGAATAGAATTGAATGTTAAGAAAAAAATTGCTAAAATAAAAACTTATGTGACAAAAAAAAAAAAACAAAAACAAAAACAAACAAACAAACAAAAAAAAAACAGAATTGAAAATTGTACCTGGCTTAATTGACTATGAAAAGAGAGATAAAAATGCTTTGGAGTATAACTTTGACCTTTGTTAGTCTGATAAGATCTTTCAAATAATCTACAATAGATTTCTACTGTTGACTGTTTGCTATAACATCTTTGAAGAGGTAAAAATAGCCCTTGCCAATCTTTTCTTTGAAGAAGAGCCATTATATTACAGTTGTTTTAGTCAATAAGATTTGGGCTGTTTTCGTTGGAAAAAAGTTGGAGGACTTGAAAGATGATTTTAAATTTGATCTGAGATATAAATCAAAGAAACCTCAATACACCAGCATTGGAAAAGGCATAAGGCCTAAGTTGCCTAAAGCCTATTCCCATTTATGACTTTGTACAAGGGCAGTGAAAGACATTACCAGTACTGTCTCAGGCCAAAAAAAGGTGAACTCTTTGGGATAATAAAAACAATATAGATGGGTAGTGTTAATAGAATCATAGGTTCAAGCATTTTTTTTTCTTTTTCTATTATTTTTATTTGTTTGTTTTTTAATAAGGATTAAACAAGAACCAGAGTAACATGGGGTAGGGCTATAATCTCTATTAGTGGAAAAAATCATCATTATACTAAGGATATAATGAATTAATCACAGTATCAAAGTAAACCATAAAACTGGACAAACAAGCTGGAAATAAATATGAATGAACTTGGAACAAGTTCCTGAAACAAAATTTTAAAATGCAGTGGCTTAGAGTATTCTAAGAGCTTCCTTAATACAAAACAATTAAGCTTAGTGGATAAAGTACTAGCTTCCAAACCTAGAAGATTTAGTCTCAAGTATCACCTTTTAGATACAATTGCTGTTTGACTGGGCAAGAAATTTAAATACTCAGTATACTGTAATGGGCTGAGGCTTGAGTTGATGCACTGAGGTCCCAAGCAACACTGCTCCAAAAACAAAAGAAAGGGGGAGCCACAGGTAACCCTAGAGAACTTCTAAATCTAGTACTTTATACTATAAACTTCTTGATTTTTGACAAAGATGCACTGGCTCCAGCAGACAGGTTTTATAACCCACTGGAAGGGGGAGGATATGGCTAAGTGGCTAGAGCAACAGCCCTGCAGTCAGGAGGACCTGAGTTCAAATCCAGCCTCAGACACTTAACAATTCCTGGTTGTGTGACCATGGGCAAGTCACTTAACCCCAACTGCCTCAGCAAAAAGCAAAAAGAAGAAGAGAAACAAACAGAAAGGTCATCGCAATGGCAATGGCAATCACAAAATGCTAGCAGTCTCTCCTTCCCCTTCCTTTTCCACTCCCCTGCCTCCTCCCACCAAAATCGTCATTTCCTATACAACACATCAGGACTTGCACAAAGAGTGGGCGGGGCCATTCTTTCTCCAAGCTTATATATTAATAGAGTATGGTCCAATTACTATTTAGCCTCATGTGCTTGGGACCTCAGTGCATCAACTCAAGCCTCAGCCCATTACAGTATACCAGGCAACTTCCTGAGGCAAGTTGAAGAGAAGATGATAACCTGCTTTAAAAGAGAAACCAGGGATTTTCTCATATTAAAGAAATTACAAGTCCATTCTTTATCCATATCTTTTTAACAGCAAGTTATTAAAAATCTCTGATTTTCCCATTCTTATTTGCTATATTAAGGATATACTGAATTTTCTTTCTTTTTACACACACACAATACACAAACTTATAATTATAGTTTAATCTCATTTAAAGAAAAAGAAACTATGGATCATTTTAATAGTTGCAGAATGAGGGCTAGAATGCAGCCAAAATAAAAGTTAAAATATTTAACTATGAAATTTATCTATTTTCTATACACCACACTAATTTTTAGTGGAACTTTGATACTGCACTTGTAATAATTTTCACTCCATATCCAGCAATGAGCTGATAGATTTTAAGATTAAGGCTGCATATACCTAAAGAAGGGGAGGGAAAGGTGATGAGATCTAGCTAAAATTATAAATATGTAGATATATAGACAAACAGATAGATATATTGTTAGCTATACACACATACACATATACATGCATACATACAAACACAGCTCTAAGATTACCTGTCAAATTCTGTTTATCATCCATGAAAGTTAGTGCAGGTGGTCATCTGGTGGTCTGGAAAAGCAATGTGAATTCATATGATCCTAGCCGTAATTCTCAAAGTAAATAAATTCCATTGAAAAATTAGCTATACTTTTCCTTTTTTCTATTGAAAGAATTATAGCCTTAGGAATTAGGAATTGCATGTGATCAATTAACTCTTTTAAAACTTTAATGAAAACTTTTTTTGAAAAACAAACTCAATCCGCCTCACCTAACCCCACCTCTAAATACAAACACAGGTGATAATTTCCCAGGAGAATATTGTTTTTGTCATGTAGAGGAGTTGCTTCCATCACCTTTTGCCCTGCAAATGTGCTGTAAAAAAAAAATAGGTTATGATTCCTAAACTATCTAAAGGGGGAACATAACAGGCTACAGTGCTGACAACTGGTGTATTTCAGCAACACAAGAATTGTGTTTTATAAAAGAACCGTATTAATATCCAGAGACTATCCCATCTGGCCTTCAATGTGTGTCTGGATTTCTTAACATTTCATTTCTTTCTCTAAATCTAAAGTCTCTTCTCTTCTTCTACCATTATTTCTATCTCAAATTCCTGCCTTTTCCATCTTGCATGCTGGCAAAGGTGAAGGAAACGAAGGCAATGAATTCTCTGGACTACATTTATTGGCTGGGGTGGAGCCAGCCGAATATTCTGCCAGATGCCTCCTTCTGACCCCAATTTGACTGCAATCTTGATCAAAAGATATTCCTCTCCTGGGAGAGAAGATAATGTAGTCTTATTTCTGACTCAAAGTATCTTCTTCCCTGAGGCTGCCACTTCAGCTGTGGTCTGTATATAGATTCCTCCAGAGATGAGCAGAAACCACTGACCTCGTTTCTCTTAGAGTTTCTCATAAGATGCAAATATTGGCGGAGAACAGAATTTAAGTAGCTGTTTCCAGCGATTTACAGCTCTTTCCAATACTAGAAGAAAAATTAATGGAGACTTTTTAGCCCAGCAGGGTTTTCAGTTGAGCATTTTAGAGAATTTTCCATTGCTTCCGACTACATAATATAATTTTGTGGCTAAATGAATACTTTAACATCTGAAACCTTCTGGGACCACTAAATTCATTTTGAGATGAAAAGTTTTCCTTGTTTTAAACACCAACCTATATCATTTTATTGTAAAAGCCATTTTAGTCTTCCTAAATTAATCTGATTTAAAAAGAAACATATCTCTTTTCACTTGTGTTACCAGTGACTCAAACTAAGTATAAATACATTTTAATTATAAATCTTTTTTAGAAATGGAATTTTAGACTATTAAAAAAAAAAACATCTGGGTAATTTAACAAGGAAAAATAAAAGGAGATTAATTTTACTCTCAAATATAAATATTGACCCTTAGATATAGGTCAAATTAGGCAATGGGCATAATGATAGATATAATATAACAATTTTCTCTTTCCTAGGCTATTTTTGGTAGGTAATATGCGGTTTTCAGTGGATTTTGTGTGTATGTATGTATATATATATTGCCTTAGTTTAGTTTCAGAGAGAATTTGGAAAAGGCAGAGCTGGAAATGAAAGATGGGAAACTAAGTGGCACATGGATAAAGTGCTGTACCTGGAATCAGAATGGCTCATCCTCCTGATATCAAATCCAGCTTTAGACCCTGATGTGCTGTGTGACCCCAAATCACTTAAATTTGTTTACCTCAGTTTCCTCATCTGTAAAATGAGCTGGAGAAGGAGTATCATTCTAATATCTTTGCCAAGAAAACCCAAAATGGGGTCATGAAGAATTCAACTTCCAAGAAAAATCCAAAATCCGAGAAAAGACTGAACAACATCAACATAATGAAAGACAAGAAGACATATAGTGAAGTATCTATAAACCTGTGCACTCTGCTGATACCAATATAATGTCAGAGGAATGTGAAGAAGGCTCCAAGCCAATAACCAGGTCTCTTTATGACTAATTTGTGGGAATAAAAGTATGGGAGACAAATGGGGTAAGCAGGAATAAATGATTTGCAAGCTATGTTGTTGAAGGGGCTTACTATCTCAATGAGATCACAAATGTCTTTGAGAAAAAGTAACATGAGAACTATAGCTAAGTGAGTGGAGACTACTAAAAATTGAAATGAGAGTATGTAATAGATGCCTAAAACTTAGGGTTAGACGGAATTTTAGGGACACCTAGGTGACACAGTGAAGAGAGTGTCAAACTGGAGTTAGAAAGACCTGAGTTCAAACCTGACTTCAGACACTTAATTGCTTGCCTAAGCAAATAACATAACTCTATTTTCTTCAGTTTCCTCATCTATAAAATAAACTAGAATTCCATTCTAACATCTCTGCCAAGAAAGGATAATGGAAGAGCTGAACGTTCAAGAAAAACATCAATAAAAAGGAACTTTCAGACATATTCAATGAGGTTTATTCATTTATTTGTTCATTCACTTATAAAGATCTATTGTAGTTAAACAGCAATAATATTAATTTAACAACTCCATAGAACTAATGATTATTATTAATCTTTTCTAACAATGTCAAAAGAACCAGATTATCACTTTATCTTTACTTCTCTGTGTTGTCATTTATGATTACTTAAAATTGTATTTGTCAGTTGAATATGTCATCTGCTTTAAAACCCAGTATTTCTTTATGTAACAGATTGCTTGAAGTATATCTACCACTCTACCTTTCCTTTGATGAAATTTCTTATTTGTATTGTGTTATGTTGTATTGGAAGAGATTGAGAGGCTATAAGTTTATATTCTTATTTTCTGTCAGAAGGATTTGAGAGATAAATGTTTCTACTTTGGTTTTTAAAGACTCATCATTGCACAAGATCATGCAGATTTGGCTGGTTGCTTTTTTTTCCTTCTAGTCTTTTCTCCATTTATCCTGTTATTGGTCCTGGCCATTAAGATAATTGCAATTCCATATCTCCATCCTCAAAATATTTGTCACAATTTTTGCCTTTTGGTGAATGAGTTTTAATTCTGTCTGTAATAGGAAAAACTTTTCAAAATCTATTGTACTTTTAAATTTTATTCGATTATATATGAATGTAGAATTATAGGTTAAGATCTGGAGGGAAATTATTAATCATCTCTGACTTCCTTACTTTATTATGAAGCCCAAAGAGATTAAGGGGTTTATCCAAAATCAAACAGAATTTAAACCTTTTGACTCCAAATCCAATGTTCTTGTTTAATGATCTCATTAACACTAGTGCCTAGCTATGTCATTTTTTTTCATTTGTTTTTATTAAATAGCATTTTATTTTTCCAAATATCTTATAAAGATAGTTTTGAATATTTATTTTTGTTAGACTTTATTTTCCAAATTTTTCTCCCTCCTTTCTTTACTTATCCATTCCAAAGGCAGCAAGCAATCTGATATAGGTTGAATATGTGCAATTCTTTTAAAGATATTTCCATATTTGTGATACTGTACAAGAAAAATCAGACTAATAGGGGAAAACACTTAAGAAAGAAGAAAACAAACAAAGAAAAAAAGTTGAGGTTGACTTCCGGCTAAGATGGTGGAGAGGAGGCACACAGTTGTGTAGGCTCTGCGTTTTCTCTCAGAATCCATTTCATTACAAGCCTCTGAATCAATGCTTGACTGAAAAAAAAAAAAAAAAACACAAATAGTTATCAAGAGAAGACATCCTTGAAATTCGCCAGGAAAGGTCTGTTTTTGCTCGAGGGCTGGGAAGATTTTAGATCAGGCACAGACTGAGGGAAGGAGGCAGCAGCGAGAGCCCGACAGGCAGCTCACAGCCGAGCAGACCAGAGCGGGATAGGGTATGATCTCCACAGTCTCTGTGGGGGGAGCTTTGCTACAGGATTGGATACGTTGTTCTGGCAGCAAGTCAGTAGCCTAGCAGAGAAGCTAAAAACACCAGGGGGTGAAGAATACAACCCCAAACAGCTGGACTCTCTCAGAACCTGGCCATCCTTCCCCCACAGAGTCTCAGCAAACTCTCGGGGTCTCAGAGTGCAGGCGCAGCACAGCCATCGCTGTCCTGCTAGTGCCTCACTGCTGCCCCTGCAGTCTGTAGAGGAAGCTCAGTAACACCACCTAGCCCCTCCCCCCAAAAAAGCAGACTCCATTTAGGGTTTTTTTCTTTTGTTTCTTTGCTAATTTGTCTTTGATTCTTCTCTGACAAAATGAGCAAAAAATTGAAAAGGACCTTAACCCTTCACAACTGCTATGTGGATAGAGAGCAGACTCTAAACCCTGAGGAGACTAAAAACAGACTGTCTCCAGGTGAATGCCCAAAGGAAGAGATCATCTGTTCCTCAGCACAGATGAATCTCATAGAAGAAATTAAAAAGACTCTCACAAGAGAGCTAGAAGAAAAATGGGAAAAGGAGAGGGAAGCTTGGCAAGAGAGTCTGGAGAAGTCATCCCACTCATTTAAAGACAGAGTGGATAAAAAAAATCAAATCCTTGAAAAATAGGATTAGTGAACTGGAAACAGGAAACAGCTCTCTAAAAAAATAAAATTGGCAAAATGGAAAAAAAATTCTATAGAACAAAAGAACTCAATTGGACAATTAGAAAAAGAAATTTAAAAAGTGAGTGAAGAAAATACTTCCTTGAAAATCAGAATCAAACAAATGGAATTGAATGACTCAAGGAGACAACAAGAATCAGTCAAGCAAAAACAAAACAAAAAAAAAAATCAAACAATGGAAAAGAAGGTGAAATACTTTCTTAGGAAAACAACAGACCTAGAAAATAGATCCAGGAGAGACAATTTGAGAATTATTGGACTCCCAGAAAAGTATGATGAAAAAAAGAGCCTGGACACTATTTTCCAGGAAATTATCAAAGAGAACTGCCCAGAAGTCATAGAAACAGAGGGTAAAATAGACATTGAAAGAATTCATCGATCACCTACTGAAAGGGATCCTAAAATCAAAACACCAAGGAATATAGTGGCCAAATGCCAAAACCCTCAGATGAAGGAAAAAATACTGCAAGCAAGTAGAAAAACCCAATTCAAATACAGAGGAGCCACAATAAGGATCACCCAGGATCTAGCAGCATCCACATTAAAAGATCGAAAGGCCTGGAATATGGTATTCTGAAAGGCTAAGGAACATGGTATACAACCAAAAATAACTTATCCAGCCAGAAGGAGCATCATTTTCCAGAGAGGAAGATGGACATTCAACAAAATAAGCCAATTTCACCTATTTTTGATGAAAAAACCAGAAATTAACAAAAAGTTTGATCTACAAATATAGAACTCAAGAGAAACCTAAAAAGGTAAAAATAAATCTTGGGAACTATATATCAGCTATAAAGATGTATAAAGAATACATGTATACCTTGTTCTAGACACTAGATGTGGAAAGGACATTGTACCAGAAAAAGGGCAAAGTGGGGGTACTACATCTCATGAAGAGGCAAAGGAAACCTATTATATCCGAGAGAAAGAATGGAGGAGGATGAATATAGTGGGTATCTTACTGCCTTCAGAATTGGCTTTAAGAGAAAAATTTTAGATATATTCAATTTATGGTGAAACTTCTCCCACCTCATTGAAAAGTGAGAAGGGAAAAGTGAAAAGGGAAGGAATAAGGTAAGTGGAAGGGAATACGGAAACTGTGAGGGAAAGGGGTAAGATAGGGGGAAGAACTCTAAGTAGGGGGGAGAGATATTTAAAAGGGAGGGCTGTGAGAAGCCAGTGGTGCTCACAAGCTTAATACTAGGAAAGGGGGTAAAGGGGAAAGAAGGGAGAAAAGCATAAACAGGGGTTAACAAGATGGCAAGTAATATAGAATTGGTACTTTTAACCATAAATGTGAACAGGGTAAACTCCCCCAGGAAGAGGAAGAGGTTAGCAGAATGGATTAAAGTCAGAATCCAACAATATGTTGTCTACAGGAAACACACCTGAAGCAGGGAGATACATGCATGTTAAAGGTAAAACTTTGGAGCAAAATCTACTATGCTTCAGGTGAAGTAAAAAAAGCAGGGGTAGCCATCCTGATCTCAGATCAAGCTAAAGCAAAAATTGATCAAATTAAAAGAGATAAGGAAGGGCACTATATCTTGCTAAAGGGTAGCATAGATAATGAAGCAATATCAATATTAAACATATATGCACCAAGTGGTATAGCATCTAACTTCCTAAAGGAAAAGTTAAGAGATTTGCGAGAAGAAATAGACAGCAAAACTATAATAGTGGGAGATCTCAAACTTGCACTCTCAGAATTAGATGAATCAAACCACAAAATAAATAAGAAAGAAAAAGAGGTAAATAGAATACTAGAAAAATTAGATATGATAGATCTCTGGAGAAAATGTAATGGAGACATAAAGGAGTACACTTTCTTTTTCAGCAGTTCATGGAACCTATACAAAAATTCACCATATATTAGGACATAAAAACCTCGAACTCAAATGCAGTAAGGCAGAAATAGTAAATGCTTTCTTTTCAGATCACAATGCAATAAAAACTACATTCAACAAAAAGTTAGGTGTAAATAGACCAAAAATTAACTGGAAACTAAATAATCTCATCTTAAAGAATGATTGGGTGAAAGAGCATATTATAGACACAATTAATAATTTCACTCAAGATAATGACAATTGTGAGACATCATATCAAAATTTATGGGATGCAGCCAAAGCAGTAATAAGGGGAAATTTTATATCCTTAGAGGTTTACTTGAATAAAATAGAAAAAGAGAAGATCATTGAATTGTGCCTGCAACTTAAAAAGCTAGAAAAAGACCAAATTAAAAACCCTTAATCAATTGCTAAACTTGAAATTCTAAAATTAAAAGGAGAAATGAATAATATAGAAAGTTACAACAACATAGAAAATTTTGATTATATCAAATTGAAAAGTTTTTGTACAAACAAAACAAATGCAAACAAGATTAGAAGGGAAACAATAAACTGGGAAAACATTTTTACAATCAAAGGTTCTGATAAAGGCCTCATTTCCAAAATATATAGAGAACCGACCCTAATCTATAAGAAATCAAACCATTCTCCAATTGATAAATGGTCAAAGGATATGAACAGACAATTTTCAGAGAATGAAATTGAAACTATTACCACTCATATGAAAGAGTGTTCCAAATCATTATTGACAGAGAAATGCAAATTAAGACAACTCTGAGATACCACTACACACCTGTCAGATTGGCTAAGATGACAGGAAAAAATAATGATGAATGTTGGAGGGAATGCGGGAAAACTGGGACACTAATGCATTGTTGGTGGAGTTGTGCACGAATCCAACCATTCTGGAGAGAAATCTGGAATTATGCCCAAAAAATTATCAAATTGTGCATACCCTTTGATCCAGCAGTGTTTCTATTGGGCTTATATCCCAAAAAAATACTAAAGAAGGGAAAGAGACCTGTATGTGCCAAAATGTTTGTAGCAGCCCTGTTTGTAGTGGCTAGAAACTGGAAAATGAATGGATGCCCATCAATTGGAGAATGGCTGGGTAAATTGTGGTATATGAATGTTATGGCATATTATTATTCTTTAAGAAATGACCATCAGGATGAATACAGAGAGGACTGGCGAGACTTACATGAACTGATGCTAAGTGAAATGAGCAGAACCAGGAGAACATTATACACTTCGACAACGATATTGTATGAGGACATATTTTGATGGAAGTGGATTTCTTTGACAAAGAGACCTAACTGAGTTTTAATTGATAAATGACGGACAAAAGCAGCTACACCCAAAGAAAGAACACTGGGAAACGAATGTGAACTCTCTTCATTTTTGTTTTTCTTCCCGGGTTATTTATACCTTCTGAATCCAATTCTCCCTATGCAACAAGAGAACTGTTCGGTTCTGCAAACATATATTGTATCTAGGATATACTGCAACATATCCAACATATAAAGGACTGCTTGCCATCTAGGGGAGGGGGTGGAGGGAAGGAGGGGAAAAAAATCGGAACAGAAATGAATGCAAGGGATAATGTTGTAAAAAAAAAAAATTACCCTGGCATAGATTCTGTCAATATAAAGTAATTATTAAATAAAAATTTTAAAAAAAATTTCTCCTTTTAATTTTAGAATTTTTTGTTTAGTAATTGATTGGGGGGTTTTAATTTGGTCTTTTTCTAAGTTTTTAAGTTCCAGGCCCAATTCATTAATTTTCTCTTTTTCTCTTTTATTCAAGTAAGCCTCTAAGGATATAAAATTTCCCCTTATTACTGCTTTGGCTGCATCCCATAAATTTTGATATGATGTCTCATCATTGTCATTACCTTGAGTGAAATTATTAATTGTGTCAATAATTTGCTGTTTCACCCACTCATTCTTTAAGATGAGATTATTTAGTTTCCAATTACTTTTTGGTCTATTTATACCTCACTTTTTGTTGAATGTAGTTTTTATTGCATTGTGATTTGAAAAGAAAGCATTTACTATTTCTGCCTTCCTGCATTTAATTTTGAGGTCTGTATGTCCTATGTATGTATGTATGTATGTACATATGAGGTCTGTATGTATGACTCCTTTCTGTCACCATTCAGTTTTCTCCAGAGATCTATCATACCTAATTTTTCTAATATTCTATTTACCTCTTTAATTTCTTTCTTATTTGTTTTGTGATTTGATTTATCTAAATCTGAGTGTGCAAGATTGAGATCTCCCACTATTATAGTTTTGCTGTCTATTTCTTCTTGCAACTCTCTTAACTTCTCTTTAAGGAAGTTAGATGCTATACCACTTGGTGCATATATGTTTAATACTGATATTGCTTCATTGTCTATAGTACCCTCAAGCAAGGTATATTTTCCTTCCTTATCTCTTTTAATTAGATCAATCTTTGCTTTTGCTTGATCTGAGATAAGGATGGCTACCCCTGCTTTTTTGACTTCACCTGAAGCATAATAGATTCTTCTCCAGCCTTTTACCTTTATTCTGTAAGTATCTCCCAGTTTTAAATGTGCTTCCTGTAAACAATAGATCGTAGGGTTCTGACTTTTGATCCAGTCTGCTATCCACCTCCTCTTTATGAGAGAGTTCATCCCATTCACATTTACAGTTAAAATAACCAATTCTGTATTTCCTGCCATCCTAATATCCCCAGATTATACTTTTCTTTTTCTTGCCCTCCTTCCCTTCTTCCCTAGTATTAAAATTATTGGTCCCACTAACGTCACGTAGCTCTCCCTCTTTAGTATTCCTCCCTCCTCCCTTTTAATCCCTTCCCCTTTCTTGTACCCTTATTACTCTTTTTCCTTCTCCCTTTTCCTCTCCCATTTTTTTATGAAGTGAGAGAAGAATCTCTGTAAAACAAAATGTAAATTTGGAGTAGGATTCACACAGTGTTCTTCCCCCTCTCTAAGGTCCCTCATATAGGATAGGTTTCCTTTGCCTCACTGTCACATGTAGTTTCCCTCTTTTTATCTCCCCTCTTCCCTTTTTCTGACACTATCCCCTTTCCATTTCTACTTCCCTTTTTTATGGTATATCGGTAAAATCAAGTTATACATATGGTTTTTATGTATATTCACAACAGAAATACAGTTCTCAAGAGTTCCTTTTACCTTTTTCTACTTCTCTTGATTCCTGTTGTTGAAGATCAATTTTTTTGTTTAAGTCTGGTTTTTTCCTTAGAAACAGATGGAATTCCTCTATTTCATTAAATATCCATCTTCTTCCATGAAAAAAATACTCAGCTTAACTGTATAGTTTATTCTTGGCTGCATTCCAAGTTCTTTTGCCTTTCGGAATATCAGATTCCAGGCCCTTCGATCCTTTAATGTTGAGGCAGCCAGAGCTTGCGTGACCCTTATTGTGGCATCTCGGTATTTCAACTGTTTTTTCCTGGCTGCTTGTAAACTTTTTTCTTTAGTCTGGAAATTCTGAAGTTTGGCCATAATATTCCTCGTAGTCTTTATTTTAGGGTCTTTTTCAGAAGGTGTTCGATGAATTCTTTCAACGCCTATTTTCCCTTCCGGTTCTATTACTTCTGGGCAGTTCTCTTTGATGATTTCCTGTAAAATAGTATCTAGGCTCTTTTTTTCATCATAATTTTCTGGTAGTCCGATGATCCTCAGGTTATCTCTCCTAGATCTATTTTCTACGTCTGTTGTTTTTCCAAGTAAATATTTGACATTTTTTTGGCCAGTCTTTCATTTTTTTGGTTTTGCTTGACTGATTCTTGATGTCTCAATGAATCAGTCATTTCTATTTGTTCAGTTCTGATTTTTAGTGAGTTATTTTCTTCATTAGCTTTTTTTACTTCTTTTTGTATATGTCCAATTGAGTTCTTTTGCTCTATGGAATTTTTTTCCATTTCACTAATATTTTTTTTTTTTTTTTAGTGAGTTAGTTTCTTTTTCCAATTCGCAAACTCTGTTTCCCTGCACTTCCTGGGAGTTTTTTACCTTTTCCAATTCACATTTCAGGAAGTTGTTTTCTTTTTCCACTTTATCAAATTTTTTCTTTTAGTGAGTTATGTGCCTTTCCCCATTTCTCTTCTAGCTCTCTTTTAAGGTTTTTAATAATCTCTTCTAGGAGAGCCTTTTGTATTGGAGACCAACAATTGTCTGGAGACTGTCCGCTATTAGTCTCTTCAGGGTTGAAAAGCTGTTCTCTTTCTGTGTAGAAACTATCAATCATTCTTTTGATTTTTTAAATCATTTTATTAAAGCCTGTAAGGTCTGCCTTCAGAGCCAGGAGGTTACCAGCTTCCTCTGCAGAGCAGTGAAAGGTATATGGACGGGTAGCTGTCCTGCCAACCGGTTACAAAAAGCAGCGAGGTACTGGAGTGCTCTGGGAAAGAGTTCCCCACCTGAAAGTAATTCAGGCTAAATTCGAGCTGGGAAAGTGCCCTTCAAAGAACCCAGCTGTGTGAGATAACAACTGCCCTGGGGCTAGACACTTAGCAGTGAGAGTTTCACTGCCCCAAGCCAAACCCTGCCCTGGGGCTATGGGCATTAGCAGCTGAGCAGTGAATGGATTTGCAGGGACTGGAGGTGTCTTCCCAGGAAGCGCAGTCAGCAGGGGAGGTTCTATTGCCCCAGGCTGAGCCCCCCACTCTGCTGATGAGAGGCTGCCCAGGCTGTGCCCCCCTGCCGTTCAGATTAGTAACTGCCCCCAGAAAAGCCCCAAACTGCAGGATGTGGTCCTAGGGCTGCGGTAAAGTCTGCCTGAGTCACTTCCGAGTTTGGGGTTATAGCCAGATCTCATTAGGTTCTGGTGTTTTTTAGAGGACCCTCTGTTTTAGGCTTTAATTTCTCTGCTGGTTTACTGCTTTGTAATCAAGGCAGAGCAGTTAGCCTATAGCAGAGTCGTCTCTATAACTTCTCTAGCCACAGAGATCACCCCTGCCCCTGGTCTGCTCAGGACGCTAGTCTCTCACTGCCTGTGCTAGTCTGTTCCTGGCCCCTCAGGACAAACCTTTCCTGGCGATCTTCCGGATGGGCTGGTAAGTTGTAGTGCTTCTAATCTTCATGAATTTAAGTAGTGAAGAGTTATTTTTGAGGCTGCATTAAATAGTTGGTTATGAGGGGAATGAGAGGAGCTTAGAGAGTCGTGTGTGCCTGCTCCCCCATCTTGGCTCCGCCCCCCTGAACAACCAATTCATTTTTGAAAATTCAGAGTTCTTAATGTAATTTTGAAAAAAATAAAAAGAAATATTCTGATAAAGTAAAAATGGGAATTGTGTAAAGTGATGAATTTACAAAGAGAATATCATTCAATTTGTGCTTTTAAAAACTACATTTGGAACATGAATATAAGGAAAGGATACATGCAAATGCATCATAGAGTCCAATAAAAGAATCATGAAAAATATTTTTATGCCTATATACAAAATAAAATTTTAATATAAAAGATTTATAGTGAGTATTAATAGATGGAAAGAAAATAAGATTCAGCAACTTCTAACTGTTGTTACAATCTCCTAGGTGGATGATGTTCAAACTTCATGAGAGCATGATACAATTTTTAGAGAAATTGAATTGATATTTTTCATTTCTCCCTACTTCTACACTGACTACTTCTAATCTAAATCTTTTAGTTAATAAAAGTTAATTAATAGTTAGTTAATAAAAAAAAATGTGGACTTAGGTCAATGCTTTGTCTGTTGTTATCTTTTCTCAAATCACTAAATAGTTACTAGGGAATCCAATTTTTTTTTGCTATCCCCCACTTTTGACTTAATAGCATTTAGGACCTCTAAGCTTGTCTGAAATACAAGGATGCCTCCAAGTCTAGTCGTGTCCAGCTTGAAATAGATATTCTCATCAGATATCGAAAAAAGATGAAACTCAAAACAGGTCCTTGACTTCCATATAGTCACAGTTACCATAAAATCTGGGTAGAAAAACAGCCAGCACTTTCTCATTCCTCAATGGAAGTCTCAGTTACATGGTAGTACCTAAATGATTCAAGGAAGAGAGAGAACCCAGTTCTTTTTTTAACTGATAAGAATATTCTATTCCTCTATCATTGTTTTGTACATTTTGTACATTGTAGAAGGACATTACCCAAGGTATTCTCTGATTTTTCAGTGTCATATCCCTACAGTACTGGGTCATCACATGGCTGGAACTGTCCAGGAAGTTCATCATCTCTAATGTTTCCAAATCCCGATTCCTTTGATAAACATCAAATCTCTAATGATTCCAAGTTTCTCCCTGAAACAAAGATCCATATTTTTACCATTAATCTTTTTTTTAGTTGCTGGGATTTTTTTTGTTGTTGTTGTTGTTGTTGTTGTTTGTTTCTATATAACTAAAAGTCATAGTTATCCAAAAGGTACTTGAGGGATACATGGTATATATGTATAGGTTATAATAGATGATATGAATATGTCAATGGCCACATAGAAACTTTGTCCACCAATGAAGATCAGAATTCATTTTTAATTTAGAGTCCCAGAGTGTTACTTGAAGACTTTAAATAGACTAAGACTTTAAATAATTTGACTATATGCACAGAGTTAGTAAATTTCAGTGATAGTCTGTGAAATGAGGTTTTCCTGAGTCTAAGTCTGATACAATTCACAACACTCTACATCTCTCTGGTTTTCTATATACTATATTACTAGAAATTGCACAGGAGAAGCAACATAATGAATATAATCATAAAAATAAGATTATAATAGAATGTATTCCATTTTCCATTCATATCTGCCCAATATCAAGCAATAAGAACAAGTTTCTCAGCACTTTGATAGCAACAAAGGGTAAGAAAACATGAACGTAAGTACATCCTAGGTTTGGGGAATGACAAGGATAGTGTATATGACAGTATTTCCAGGTGAATTTATTCAAACCAGTAATTCAAGCTGGCAATCTGCTTCTACAGGAAACATTGATACCTGAAATTACAAAAGCCTTGTCAGAAATCAGTAACCCTATGTTTTGAATAAAGAAGTTGTAATACAATTTTTTTTTCAATTGATATTTTCAAAATATCAACCCCATGATTATATCATTACATACTAGTGGTTGGATTTTGTCAGTAAATGCTTTTGATAATTAGTTACGTTTTTAGAAAAGAGAAATTTGACATTAACCAATTATGATATCAATAAGATTCTATTCAATCTTCTAATTCTCTTTAATTATGCTTTAACTTAGTGTCCCTGTCTCCTTAGTCATGTAGTGATGTTCAGTAGCTGCTTCGAATATATTTCTTGAAATGAATTTCTCTATTTCTGAAGGGGAAGAAGATTCAATGAACTTTGATTTAAAACCTTTAATTTAACTGGGAGCAGAGCTCAGCAGACTTTTATCCAATTCAAGATTAGGTTGTTTCCATTTAATGCATTATTATGTTTTGAAATGATTTCTTATGCATATTAGCCAAAAAAGAAAACTTGGTCATTATATTCTCCTCCAGAAATTCTCTTTTAAAGAACTAGGCAAAGAAATATTTTTATTGGTTTAATAAAGCAAATTTTGGCTGATATAAAATGTTGTTTACACTGACATGTTTGAAATGGAGATTGTTAAATTTATCATTGAATCAAGGGATAGTCTGATTTTAATTATACAGGCAACCCACAACTTAGAAATGTATTGTGACCAATAACTCATTTGTAAGTTTGTTGTTTGGCATTCAGAACAAATTTTTTGATAGAAAAAGAAAGAAAAATGGTGGTTAGGATATCAATGTCATTCCATAAAAATGTACTGAACTTTAAAAGTAGTTAGTTGAACATGTTCTAACATAACTAGATTGCGTTATAAATCTTAGGAACAAGTAGCATCTAGACTGAAAGAAGACAATTCCTCCTCTCTTTCTTGAGAAAAATGATAGGTCTTTATTGGAATCCTTACAAAGTGTAAAGTCATTAGAGTTGATAGAGACAATAATTATCTAATTTAGCATGGTTCAGTATGATTGATCTGATCTTAGGAGGAGATGTTATGGGCCAGAAAAAAAAAAAAAAGATACTAAGTGGAACTGAGAAACAATGCTTGTGTTCACACCTTTAGAGAGCTCATATAAGCAAGAAGTATTTAAATACTCATTGGAGTTCACAAGTATGGGGGATTCACAAAAGTTAACTTTGTAACTTTTTGAATTCACACCTCGCTTAATCCCTCCCTTGGAGGGGAGGATTCAGCCTTTGTGAGATCATATATAAGAAGCAGACAGAGGCTCAGTTGGGAGTTCAGCTGAGCAGATTGAGAGGGGAGTGTCAAGTGAGTTCAGCCAGAAGCCCTCTCTCGGAGGCAAGAGAGATTCATTCCATCTTTCACCTTGGTGCTGGCTGGAGGCTGAAGAAAGCAGAGGCAAAGGACAACTGCAAGAGCTCTTGGAACCAAGCAGAAAGATAGGCCACCAAGAAAAACTAACCAGACTATTTTGGAGGAAGCAATAAAAGATCTGAACTTTTAACACCTGGCTGCATTTGGGTGATTATTTACTTTGAACTGAAACTAAGGCTGCCTCCAGAAAACCTCCCCGAGAAACCTGCTCCCAGAGAGAACCATTATTATTTTAAAGAAGAAAAACACCACAGGTCATAGGCAATTTTTAAAAATAGTCACAATATTTCCAAGACTTTTTCATACCTCATTTTCTGTACTCTTCCCATGACCCTATCCTCACTCTTTGTTCCTCACTGATGGAATAGTATCAACACACACCTTACAAAACAAAGCTATCTGATGCTAAAGTATTATCTCTCCTTGAGCTCCAAACAAATGACCCAGTTTACTCAAAACAGTAATCCTTGGTTAGAAATTGGAAGGAGAGGAATATGAAAGAATTAATTCATAAAGTATGTTTCATCATCAGTCTTCAGGAGTCAAGACCAAGTACAGCATTTATAATAGATCTGTTTTTAAAAATTGTTTTCCTTTACATGAAGTTGACAGATTGGTACTAGAAAAATAAACTCCATGAAAATTAGAATGGGCTAAACAGAAGGTAAATAGAATTTCATGACTCCATTAGACCAAAAAAATCTTAAAATGAAGTTAAAAGTTTAAAAAAAATTTTTAAAGTAAAATATATAGTACAGCAACTGAACTGGCAAGGAAGAGGGGGAAAAAAGAATGTGAATACTATGATTGGAAAAAAAGAGTCTAGATATCATATTTCAAGAAATCTTAAAAATGAAACTGCTCAGATCTCTTAGAACAAGAAGAAAAAGTAGAAATTAAAAGAACCCACTGGTTACTTCCTTAAGGAGAGCCTCAAATGAAAACTCCTAGTATCAATGTGAGCTTTCAGTTCAGAGAAAACAAAACAAAACAAAACCTGTAAGTGGTCAGAATTAAAGAATATAAATATTGAGCAGAAGCAATGAGAATCACAAGATTTATATTATAGCATTGTAAAGAAGTGGAAAACTTGGAATACAGAGTTCCAGAAGGCAAAAGAGATGGACTTTCATCCAAGAATAATGTATCCAGCAAAACTGAGGGTAATCTTATAGGGGGAACATGAAAGTACAGAGCAGCTAGGTGGTATAGTGGATAGAGCACTGGACTTAGAATCAGAAACATTTGTCTTTATGCATTCAAATCTAATCTGTCCTCAAACATTCACTAAATATATAACCCTGGGCAAGTCACTTAACCTTTTTTTTTTCTTTCTGTAAAATGAATTGAAGAAAAAAGTGGCAAACAACTCCAATGTCTTTCTTTATTTTTCATAATTATAAATTTTTATTGACAGAACCCATGCCTGGGTAATTTTTTACAACATTATCTCTTGCTATCAATTCTGTTCCGACTTTTTCCCTCCCTCCCTCCCCCCCCCTTCGTAGATGGCAAGCAGTCCTATGCATATTAAATATGTCACAGTATATCCTAGATACAATATATACAATATATGTGTGCAGAACCGAACAGTTCTCTTGTTGCACAGGAAGAATTGGATTCAGAAGGTAAAAATAATCCGGAAAGAAAAAGAAAAATGCAAACAGTTTAAAATTCATTATCCAGTGTTCTTTCTTTGATTGTAGCTGCTTCTGTCATCATTGATCAATTGAAACTGAGTTAGATCTCTTTGTGGTGCTGGACATTTCTTACAGAACAATAATATACCATAACATTTATATACCACAATTTACCCAACCATTCTCCAATTGATGGGCGTCCATTCATTTCCCAGTTTTTGCCACTACAAACAGGGCTGCCACAAACATTTTGCCACATACAGGTCCCTTTCCCTTCTTTAGTATCTCTTTGGGGTATAAGCCCAGTAGTAGTACTGCTGGATCAAAGGATATGCATAGTCTGATAACTTTTTGAGCATAGTTCCAAATTGCTTTCCAGAATGGCTGGATATATTCACAATTCCACCAACAATGTATCAGTGTCCCAGTTTTCCCACATCCCCTCCAACATTTCACATTATCTTTCCCTGTCATTCTAGCCAATATGACAGGTGTGTAGTGGTATCTCAGAGTTGTCTTAATTTCCATTTCTCTGATTAATAATGACTTGGAGTACCTATTCATATGGCTAGAAATAGTTTCAAATTCTTCATGTGAGAATTGTCTGTTCATATCTTTTGACCATTTATCAATTGGAGAATGGCTTGATTTCTTATAAATTAGAGTCAATTCTCTATATATTTTGGAAATAAGGCCTTTATCAGAACCTTTAACTGTAAAAATGTTTTCCCAGTTTATTGCTTCCCTTCTAATCTTGTCTGCATTAGTTTTGTTTGTACAGAAACTTTTCAATTTGATATAATCCAAATTTTCTATTTTGTAATCAATAATGATCTCTAGTTCTTCTTTGGTCATAAATTCCTTCCTCTTCCACAAGTCTAAGAGGGAAATTATCCTATGCTCTGCCAATTTATTTATAATATCATGCTTTATGCTTAGGTCATGAACCCATTTTGACCTTATTTTGGTGTACAGTGTTAAGTGTGGGTAATGCCTCGTTTCTGCCATACTAATTTCCAATTTTCCCAGCAATTTTTGTCAAATACTGAGTTCTTATCCCAAAAACTGGAGTCTTTGAGTTTCTCAAAGACTACATTATTAAAGTTATCTAAAGTCTTTCCCCCCCCAAAAAAAAAAACCAAAATGGGATTATGGAGAATTGGACATGACAGAAAATGATGGAACAACAACTACAGGTAGAAAATAGATATTTAATAAAGTAATGGAGTTCTAATCATTACATCACTATATATATATGTGTGTGTGTGTGTGTGTGTGTGTGTGTACATGTACTACCTATTTCTTTATCTATCATCTATCTATATATAGTATATTACAAGCCAGTGAAGTGGATAATTTAATGAATATGTGAAAGATTGGCTGGGGGTAGAACCAAAATGGTGAAATAAAGTCAGGAAACTGCCTGGAATACCAAATTCTGGAAGGCAAAGGACCTGGGGTTATAATAAAGAATTAACTATCCAGTGAGATTAAGCATTATCTTTTAAAGGATGCTTCAATGAAGTAAGAAACTTTTAATCATTTCTGCTGAAAAAACATGAACTAAACAGAAAATTTAAAATTTAATCTACAAATACAGGATTCAAGAGAACCATAAAAAGGTAAACAGAGGAAAATACATATTGTTTAAAGATTAAATTGTTTACATCCCTAGATGGGAAAACAATATCTATAACATTGATAACTATCTATCACTGGGGCAGATAGATGGGTCATCACATGGATTGAGGGTGTGGTTGTGAATGAACTCTGATCAAAGAAAAAAACATTAAGGGATGGGACTTTACTGGAAAAAGATGAAAAGGGAGGTATAATGGGATAATTGGTTCATAAAAATATATACAAAAGACATTACAATTTAGGGAAAGAAGGAAGGGCAATGAGCATGAGCATTATCTGAAGGTTGATCTCCCATCAGTTTTAGGTTCAGAAGGGAAAAATTTAATCATCAATTGGGTATAGAAATTTATCTAACCCTATAAAGAAATAGAAGGAGAAAGAGGAAAAGAAAAGGGAGGGACAGGATAGAAAGGAGGGCAGAAATACTAGAGGAAAATGTAAGAGAAGTGGGGGAGGGATGATAGAAGGTGGAGTGGGTAAAAAAAAGACACATGACTAAGGACAAGATGGAAAAAGACAACAAAAGTATAGACTGGAGAGAAAATAAGATGGAGGGTTATACAGATTTAGTAATCATATGTGATCATGAATGTGAATGTGAATGAAATATACTCTCCCATAAAACAGAAGGGAATAGCAAAGTGCATTTTAAAAAAATCCTACAATATGCTGTTTACAAGAAACACATTTGATACAGAGAGACTCAAAAAACTGGAACAGAATTTATTGTGCTTCAGCGGAAGTAAAAAAAAAAAGGCAGGGGTAGCAATTCTGATAAAGTGAAAGTAAAAATAGATCTTATTAAAAGAGATAAGAATGGAAAGTTCATCTTGGTAAGAGTACCATAAATAATGAAGTAGTTTGAATACTAAATGTGTATGCACCGAGTGGTAGATCAGGCAAATTCCTAGAAAAGATTTTAAGCCAGGAAGAAATAAACAGCAAAACTATTCTGATCTGAGACCTAAACTTTCTCTTTTCAAAATCAGACAAATCTAAATACAAAAAGAAAAAGAAAGAAACTAGGGAGGTTAATAGAATTCTAAGAAAACCTAGATATAACAGACCTCTTTAGAAAACTGAATAGGGACAGAAAGGAATACATTTTTTCTTATCGGTGTATGGCACATACACAAAAATTGACCATGTATTAGAGCATAAAAGCCTCATAATCAAATGCAAAAAGGCAGAAATAGTAAATGCTTCCTTTTCAGACCAAAATGCAATAAAAATTATATTCCATGAAGAACCAAGGAAACATAGACTGAAAACTGTGGTGTTCTTTTCTTTAGTATAATATAATCGTTCTTTCTGGGAGCAGGTTTCTTGGGGAGGTTTTCTGGAGGCAGCCTTAGTTTCAGTTTAGGAGTAATAATCATTCCAAGTGCAGCGAGGTGTTAAAAGTTCAGATATTTTATTGCTTCCTCCAAAATAGCCCAGTTAGTTTTCTTAGAGACCTATCTCTCTGCTTGGTTCCAAGAACCCTTGCTGCTAATGTTTTGCCTCTACCAGCTTCTCTTCTTCCAAAGGTCTCCAGCCAGCAACAAGGTGAAAGTTGGAATGAATCTGACTCCACCTCTGAGAGTGGGCTTGTAGGCTTCCTCCCAGAGGGCTTTTGCTCAACTCCCAATCGTGGCTTCTTCTGAACTATCCTGACTGGCTCATTGAAGCTCTATTTATGCTGGGTATAAAAGGTTCAAGTCTCCTCCAAGGGAGGGATTAAGGGAGGTGTGAATTCACAAAGTTACAAAGTTAACTTTGTGAATCTCCCATACTTGTGAACTCCAATGAGTACTTAAATACATTAGTGAGTTAAAGAATTTGCTAAGTACCATGATAAATTAGATAATTATTGTCTCTATCAACTCTAATGAGTTAACATTTTGTAAGGATTCCAACAGAAAACCAGTTGGAAATTAAAGAATCTAATTTTAAAGAATGAGTGGGTCAAACAACAAATCACAGAAACAACCTATAATTTCATCCAAGAGAATGAAAATAAGGATAGAATATACCAACACTTATGGAATATAGCCAAAGTAGTTCTTAGAGGAAACTTTATATCTCTAAATAGCTACATAAATAAAATAAAGAGATCAATGAATTAGGCATGCAACTAAAAAAACTAGAAAATGAATAAATTAAAATCCCCAATTAAATACCAAATTAAAACATTTGAAACTCAAAGTAGAGCTTAATAAAATGGTGACTAAGACCTAATAAACTAATAAACAACACAAAGCTTTGGTTTTATGAAAAAACTAACAAAATAAACAAACCTTTGGTTAATTTGATCAGAAAAAGGAAAGAAAAAAACTAAATCACCAGCATCAAAAATTAAAGGGGTGAACTTACCACGAATGAAAAAGAAATTAAAGTAATAATTAGGAGCTATTTTCCCCAACTCTAGGGCAGTATGTTTGACAATCTAACCAAAATAGATGAATATTTACAAAACTATAAATTGCCCAGGTTAACAGAAGATGAAACAAAATACTTAAATAGTCCCATTTTAGAAAAAAGAAATTGAACAAGTCATTAATGAATTCCCTAGGAAAAAATCTCCAGGGGCAGATATATTCACAAGTGAATTTTACCAAATATTTAAAGAACAATTAAGTTCAATACTATGTAAACTTTTGGAAAAATAGATAAAGCAGGAGTACTGAGGGTGGAGCCAAAGATGGTGGAGAGAACACACACTACATTCTGAGCTCCCTGCTACCTTCACTTACCAATCACTTAATTCAGTCTTAGAAATAGTGCTTGGCTGCTAAAATCTACAAATATCAGGAGTACAGCAAATTACCAAGCGAAGATAACTTGGAAGATCACCAGAAAAGGTCTGTGTTGATCAGGAGGGAGGAGGCTAGCACAGACAAGGAGGCAGAACATGGAGGCTAGCTCATACTAAGCAGAACAGGGGCTGGGTGTAGTCTCCATGGGTGGAGAATTTACAAGGAGGACTCTACCATAGGTTGTCTGCTCTTCTTTGGCTGCAAAGCAGTAGATCAGCACAGAAGTTATATAAACCCAAAAGGTGGAGTATATCCCAAAGCCTCAGAATTTGACAGGACCTGGCCACATCCACCCAGGACCGGGCGTGACTCAGCACAACCACAGCATGATTGCACAGTGGCAGTCAACAGCACAGGATTCTGCCCAGAAGAGTGACACTTCTGCTGCTCACCAACTAGTCCCAGGGCAGCCTCTGTTCCACCCAGTGGGCATCTTCCCAGGGAAGTCACACATCCCCAGCAGCGTGACCACTTTTTGCATCCCCTTTGCAGGACAGCAAGAAACCGAGAACCTCCTTGCCCTGAAAGCAGACCATAAGGACTTTTAAACAAAATGAGTAAAATAGCCAAGCAAACTTTACGTATAGATAGCTTTTATACGGAAAGAGAGCAGATTTCAAAACCCTGACGAGATTAATAGCAGCCAATCTCCAGACAAAACACTAAAGGGGGATATAACCTAGTCCACATCACACAAAGCTCTCCTAGAACAATTAGAAAAAATCTTAAAAGAGAGCTAGAAGAAAAAATGGAGGGAAAAAAGAGAAGCTCTGCCAGAGAGTATGGAAAAAGCATATAACTCAGTAAAGGAAAGATTTGATAAAGTGGAAAAAGAAAACAAATTCCTGAAATGTGAGATATAAAAGGTAAAGAACTCCCAGGGAAACAGAATTAGTGAATTGGAAATAATAAAGAACTCAGTAAAAAAGAAAAAAATAGTGAAATGAAAAAAAAAATTCCATAGAACAAAACAACTCATTTAAAAATTCAATTGGACATATACAAAAAGAAGTAAAAAAAGTTAATGAAAAAATAACTCATTAAAAATCAGAAATGAACAAATAGAAATGAACGATTTGTTGAGACATCAAGAATCAGTCAAGTGAAACAAAAAAAAATTAAAAAATTAAAAACAAATTAAATACTTGGAAAAACAACAAACCTGGAAAATAGATCTGGGAGAGATAATCTGAGGATTACTGGACTTGCTGAAATTATGATTGAAAAAAAGACCTTAGATACTATTTTACAGGAAATCATCAAAGAGAAGTGTTGAAATGTAATAGAATTAGAGGGTAAAATAGGCATTGAAAGAATTCATCAAATATCTTCTGAAAGAGACCCCAAAATAAAAACAGCAAAGAATATTGTGGGTAAATTTCAGAACTATCAGACTAAGAAAAAACTATTACAAGCATCCAGAAAAAAAAAAAAAAAAAAAAAAAAAAAAAACAAATACTGAGGAGCCACATTAGGATCACTCAGTATCTAGCAACTTCCACATTAAAGGATCAAAGGGCCTGGAATCTCTTATTCCTAAAGGCAAAAGAACTTGGAATGCAGCCAAGAATAAACTACCCAGCTAAGCTGAGCATTTTCTTCCGGGGAGGAAGATGGACATTCAATCAAACAAGTGAATTGCATTTGTTCCTAATGAAAAAGCTAGAGCTAAACAAAAAATTTGACCTCCAAATATAGGACTCAATAAAAGCATAAAAGATAAAAAGAACTCTTGAGAGCTGTACTACTGTTATGGGCATACATAAAAAATGTATGTATAATTTGATTTTACTGTTATGATATAAAAAAGGGAAGTATAAATGGAAAGGGGATTGTCTCATAAAAAGGAAAAAGAGAAGATAAAAAGAGGGAAATTACATCTCATGAAGAGGCAAAGGAAACCTATCATATCTGAGGGAATTAAGGAAGTGGGAGGAATATTGTGTGAATCTTACTCTCATCAGATTTGGCTCAAAGAAAAAAATATTAGACATGTTTAGTTTACAGAGAGACTTCTCTCACCTCATTAAAAAGTGGGAAAGGAAAAGGGAAAAGGAAAAGCATGAGCTAAAAAGAAGGAAATACAGAAATATAAGGGAAAGGTATAAGAAAGGAGACAGGACTCCAAGGGGGTGGGAGGGATTCTAAAAAGGGAGAACTGCATGAGGCAAGTGGTACCCAGAAGTTTAATACTGAGGAGAGGGATAAGGGGGGAAAGTAAAAGAAAAGTATAATCTTGGGATAATAAGATGGCAGAAAATTAGTACTTTTTACCATAAATGTGAATGGCTTGAATTCTCACATAAAGCAGAGGCAGATAGCAGACTGGATCAAAAGCCAGAATCCTACAATATGTTGCTTACAGGAAACACATTTAAAGCAGGGAGATACATAAGAGTAAAGGTAAAAGCCTGGAATAGAATCTATTATGCTTCAGGTAAAGTCAAAAAAGCAGGGGTAGCCATCCTTATCTCAGATCAAGCAAAAGCAAAAATTGATCTAATTAAAAGAGACAAAGAAGGAAATTATATCTTGCTAAAAGGTAGCATAGACAATGAAGCAATATCAATACTAAATCTATATGCACCAAGTGGTATAGCATCTAAGTTCCTAAAGAAAAAGTTTAGAGAGTTGGAAGAAGAAATAGTCAGCAAAACTGTATTAGTGGGAGATCTCAACCTTGCACTCTCAGAATTAGACAAATCAAACCACAAAACAAAATGAGAAAGACATTAAAGAGGTAAATAGAATACTAGAAAAATTAGGTATGATAGATCTTTGGAGAAAACTGAATGGAGACAGAAAGGAATATACTTTCTTCTCAGCAGTTCATGGAACCTATTCCAAAATTGATCATATATTAGGACATAAATACCTCAAAATTAAATGCAAGAAGGCAGAAATAGTAAATGCTTTCTTTTCAGATCATGATGCAATAAAAACTACATTCAACAAAAAGCTAGGGGTAAATAGACCAAAAAGTCATTGGAAATGAATTAATATCATCTGAAAGAATGAATGGGTGAAACAGCAAATTATACACACAATTAATAATTTCACTCAAGATAATGACAATGATGAGAAATCATACCAAAATTTGTGGGATGTAGCCAAAGTGGTAAGAAGGGGAAATTTTATATCTCTAGACGCTTACTTGAATAAAATAGAGAAAGAGAAGACCAATGAATTGGGCTTGCAATGTAAAAAGCTAGAAAAAGAGCAAATTAAAAACCCCCAGTCAAATACTAAACTTGAAATTCTAAAATTAAAAGCAGAAATTAATAAACCTGAAAGTAAAAAAACTATTGAATTAATAAATAAAACTAAGAGTTGGTTTTATGAAAAAACTAAAAAAAAAAAAAAAAAAAGATAAACCTTTGGTAAATTTGATTAGAAAAAGGAAAAAGGAAAATCAAATTGTTAGTCTTAAAACTGAAAAGGGAAAACTTTCCACCAATGAAAAGGAAATTATAGTAATAAAAATAGATTCTGCTCCAGCCTTTTCCCTTTACTCTGTATGTATCTCCCTGCTTAAAATGTGTTTCTGTAAACAACATATGGTAGGGTTCTGACTTTTGATCCAGTCTGCTATCTGCCTCTGCTTTATGGGAGAGTTCATCCCATTCACATTTACAGTTAAAATTACTAATTCTGTATTTCCTGCCATCTTATTATCCCCAGATTATGCTTTTCTTTTTTTGCCCCTGCAACCCCCTTTCCCAGTATTAAACTTATGGGCATCACTTGTCTCATGCAGTTCTCCCTCTTTAGAATACTTCCCACCCTCTTTGAATCCTTTTGCCTTTCTTGTACCTTTTCCTTATTACTCTTTTCCTTTTCCCTTTTCCTCTCTCACTTTTTAATGAGGTGAAAGAAGTTTCTCTGTAGACCAAATATGTGTAATACTTTCTCTTTGACCCAAGTCTGATGAGAATAAGATTCACACAGTGTTCCTCCCTCTCCCTTAATTCCCTCAGATATGATAGGTTTCCTTTGCTTCTTTGTGAGATGTAATTTCCCTCTTTTTATCTCCCCCTTTCCCTTTTTCTAATACAGTCCCCTTTCCATTTCTACATCCCTTTTTTGTGTTATATCAGTAAAATCAAATTATACATGTACTCTTTCTGTATATCCATAACATAAATACTGTTCTCAAGAGTTCTTTTTACCTTTTTCTGCTTCTCTTGAGTCCTATGGTTGAAGATCAAATTTTTTGTTTAGTTCTGGTTTTTTCCTTAGAAACAAATGGAATTCATTTGTTTCATTAAATGTCTATCTTCTTCCCTGGAAGAAAACGCTCAGCTTAGCTGGATAGTTTATTCTTGGTTGAAAGTTTGAAGTTCTTTTGCCTTTTGGAATATCAGATTCCAGGTCCTTTGGTCCTTTAATGTGGAGGCAGCTAGATCTTGAGTGATCCTTATTAGGGCTCCTCAGTATTTGAATAGTTGTATTCTGGCTGCTTGTAATATTTTTTTCTTAATCTGATAGTTCTGAAATTTAGCCACAATATTCACTGGAGTTTTTATTTTAAGGTCTTTTTTAGAAGGTGTTCAATGAATTCTTTCAATGCCTTATTTACCTTCTGATTCTATTGCATTTGTGCATTTCACTTTGATGATTTCCTATAAAATAGTATCTAAGCTCTATTTTTCATCATAATTTTCAAGAAGTCCAATAATCCCAAGATTCTCTCTTCTATATCTATTTTCCAGGTCTGCTGTTTTTCCAAGTAGATATCATTTTTTCCTAATTTTTCATTTTTTTTTGTTTTGCTTGATTGATTTTTAATGTCTCAATGAATTATTCATTTCTATTTATTCCATTCTGATTTTTAATACATTATTTTCTTCATTAGCTTTTTTACTTCTTTTTGTATATGTCCAATTGAGTTTTTAAATGAGTAGTTTTGCTCTATGGAAATTTTTTCCATTTCACTATTTTTTTTAATTGAATTATTTTGTTTTTCCAATTTACAAATGCTACTTTCTTGGGAGTTCTTTACCTTTTCCATTTCACAAATTCTGTTCCCTTGCACTTCCTGGGAGTTCTTTACCTTTTTCAATTCACATTTCAGGACATTTTTACTCTCTCGCATAGCTTCTCTTTCCTTTCCTCGTTTTTCTTCTAGCTCTCTTTTAAGATTTTTTATAATCTCTTCTAGGAGAGCTTTGTGTGATGGGGACCAGGTTACATCCCCCTTTGCGGTTTTGTCTGGAGACTGTCTGCTATTAATCTCCTCCAGCTTGAAAACCTGCTCTCTTTCTGTATAGAAGCTATCGATGGTCCTTTTGCCTTTTTTACTTATTTTTTTAAAGCCCTTATGGTCTGCCTTCAGGACAAGGAGGTTACCAGCTTCCTCTGCAGAGCAGGGATAGGTATTTAGGCAGTAGCTATCCTGCTAATGGGCTGCAAAGAGCAGCCAAATTGCAGAAGTATTCTGGGAAAAGCTCCACACAGGGAGTGACTCAGCTCTAGGTAGCATGGGCTGAGCTGCGAAAGTGTCCTGTGAACAGCCCTGTTGTGCAAAGTAATGACTGCCCTGGGGCTAGAGGCTGAGCAGTGAAAGTGTCACTTCCCCAGGCAAAAGCCCACTATGATTATTAGCAGTTGCCCTGTGAATAGCACCGCACCAGTACCGGAAGTGTCTCTGCCCTGGGGAGCACAGTCATGCTGCAGATATTTTATTGCCCCAGGCCGAGCCCCCCACTGTAAAGATTAGAGGTTGCCCCAGGCTGTGCCCCCCTGCTATGCATATTTGTGACTGCCCCCAGTGAAAGTCCCATGCTGCAGAATGTGGCTGCACAATTATGCTGTAGTCTGTGCTGAGTTACTCACTTCTGGTTTGGGGTGGGCATAGCCAGATCCTGTTAGGTTCTGGCATTTTTTTAGAGTACCTTGTACCTTTTTCTTTAATTTCTCTGCTGGTCTACTGCTCTACAACTAAAGCAGAGCAGCCAACCTGTGGTAGAGTCCTCCCTGTAAATTTTCCAGCCATGGAGACAGCCCCCGCCCCTGTCTGCTTTGTTTGCTAGCCTCTCCTAGGCTTGCACTGGTCTGCTCCCACCGCTCAGGACAAACCTTTTCTGGCAATCTTCCAGATTATCTTCAGCTGGTAAGTTGTACTTCCAATCTTCATGAATTTTACCAGTTAACCGCTATTTTGAAGCTAAATTTAATCATTAGTAGTGAGGGTATGAGAGAAGCTTAGAAAGATGCGTGTGCCTTCTCCACTGTCTTGGCTCCACCCTGCAGTGTCCAAGTTATTTTTAAAAAATGTTTTATTGCACCATGTACTCCACTAAAGATCTTTCAACTCCATATAAAATCATAAACAACCATTATAGAGAGCTGGATCTCTGAAAAGGTGAATCCAGAAAAGCAGAGTACTTAAGGCTAAGTACTCAATGTGAGATATATCTATAAACATATACTTAGTTGATATGGTGATGATTGACCCTGACTGACTCAAGATTGACCCTGTTGAATGTGGTGTGGTAAAGTAATCTTAGGGAAGAATTGGAGGGCTTAGGGAGAGAGTCAGAGTTTCTGTCACAGTGTGCTCAAGTAGGGAAGACTTCAGACTCCAGACTCCAGAGTCCAGCATCCATCTTTGATGAGCCATGTGGCAGTTTGCCTACCTCCTTCACTTCTCCTCCTAAAGACCAAGGAGGTTGACTGATCCTGACTCTGAATGATCCTGAGGCCCTCCAGAGAGCTAGCCTGGACATTACAAACCATAACCATAGATCTTTGGGTTCAGTCATTCATCTAGTTTTAAATCCACTGAATTTTACCATTGTTCAAGACACATTCAACCTTTTTGTCTGTAAGGATAGTATGAGAGATTTTATCAAGGTTTTTGTTGTTAAAAAATTAAGTAAACAATATTTATAAGCTATTACTTTGCTAACATTGATTAAAAAATAATAGAAAATGAGAGAAAATAATGAATTCATTATTGTCCTTTTTGATCACTATATTCTATCCTATATTCACTAGTTATCTGTGTAATTATATATTGTAGAATTCTGACAGAAATTAGAAATAAGTCCCCTGGCCAATAATTTGAAAACTTCAAACTTTTCCTTTTTTATTTTGGAAAACTTAAATGTCACTTGTCCTTTCCTAGTTCTAAAGAACCTCTAGCATTTCCCATAATCTTTCAAAAGTCAGTAATCCCATCCATCAATTCTTTCAGTCCCTGAGAAATAGTTTGTCTCAGTCTTTGGCAATCAATTATTGAGCATATCTAGGTGTAAAGGGCAGGAACTTTAGAGAAATATACTTAAGGCTCAGTATGATTGATTTAATTTTACAACAAGTAATGGTTCCTTAGTGACATAATGATTGGTTATACTCAGTATTCTATAATGATATAATTGTAATAGAGTATATAAATTGGGGACAAACTCAGCCAGAGACAGAGAAGATTTGACCAGTCTCTGGTGGCTGCCTGCCTTCTGCATTTCTCCATTGAAACCAAGACCCATTCTAGAGGGCCTCCAGAAAGCTAGCCAAGGCCCCAGTGAAGGAGAAAGATAATGAAGGAGATAATAAAGACTTTGGGCTTTATCCCTGACTATTCTTGTGGTGACTATTCTGCTAAAAAGAAGGTCGTTTCCTAAGACCTCCAGAAAGCTAACCAGAACCTTACATCTAACTTCTTTCATTCTATCTTTTTACTTATCTTGGTTCCAACTTACTATAGGGCACTTTTGTTTTGACCCTTTCAGTCCAAAGATATTTCTTTTCAGAAGATAAAACAGAATCAAGAGGAGCTCTGTTTTCTCTCCATAATCTACTATAAATTCCATTCTACTTGAGCAAAAATTTTATCCTTTCTTTGATCCTTCTCTTTTCTCCAAAACAGCTTGAACAAAAAATTCCATATGCTTGTTGTCCACAAGTTTGCTCACTGGCTTTAATGTTTTCTCAGTTTTATAGTCCATTAATGTTTTCAAAGCACTTTATATGTGTGATATTATTTAGACATAATAAGGACCTTGCCAGGTAGCAGCTTTAGGTATTAAACCAGACTTACAGATAATAAAACTGACGCTTAAAGAAGTAATTCAAAGACAATCCATGGTTGCAATTAGTAAGAAAATATTTTGAGCCTCAGAGGAAGAAGTCAAGCTCAGAATTTCTTAATCCCATGTACAATAGTGTTTCCATTATTCTCTGCTACTGCTTTTGATCACTCCTGACATGATTCTTCCAGGATTGCCCTTTATGTCTGCACAACTTGCTACTGCTTTCAATTTGTATATATTCCTTTTAAAAATCAGATCAAACACCTTAAATGACCCTTCTTTTCTCTAGTTATTAAAATTATTTTATTGATTTTTAAAAATTATTCTTGATAGATTCTTAAATTTTTCCTGGTCTGATTTCTCTCTAGAATTGTTCTTTTTCAAATTATTTTCAAATAAACTTTTCTCAAATCAAAGATGCATAACAGATAATACTCAGTTTTGTTCTCATCTTTTTTATAAATTCTAAAACAAAGTAGGTACTTCTTTTATGTTCTTATGCCCTTTGAATTTAGTTATAAATGTTCAATTATATAAATTTTTCTACTTTTCTTTTTTATTGCAAACTTAATATCCCTTGACAAATTCAAACATGTTACATACAAAAAAGTAAGAAGGTTGTATAATATTTATAAACTCTTATTCAAAGTTTGTTTTTAAAGAAATATGTATATAACATGTCTATATATACATGTATGCACATTATGTATATACATATATAATTTCATGAGGTTAATAAAACTTTTCTATTTATTCAAATTTATTTCCACACTTTTTTCTGTTTTCTACTGTACTTTTAAAATATTTGATTGATGCTCATTTTTCTCACATCTATCACTCCCCTTTATCTTGACTCCCCTAGTAAAAGTCTGCTTTTATAACAAAGATATATAGTACACTATATTGACCTCAGTAGCCTTTCCAACCTATTACACAACAACAGCAAAAAATCCAAAGAAGCTGAGAAATTCCTGTCCTCTAATCAAAATAGGATAAGCAATAATGATCCAAGGCCTTTTTTTCATCAAGGAGCTTAAATATAAATTAATCATCAATTCCCCAGGAAAGTTCTCCCCCACTATTAGTATGAATCAGCACTAGCCCTCAAGTCTAGGTTCATTGCTCTCTTTCTTCTTATAAACTCATAGACAAACCCTATAAAAATCACCAGACATTCCCAGTTTGAGAGCATGGGCCATTCCCTTCAGGGAAGCTGTTGATTCTCATGTCCATCTTTACCAATTTGCCCTTTGTTTTCTGATTATTTCCCCTCAAAAATGTTGGCTTACTTTACTCTTTTTTTAGCTTCATTTTTCCTTTGAATGTAATTCTATTTCTTTAAATCTACTTAATTATGCATTGACACAGGCTAAAATAAATTGATATATTGTCCATGTTTAAGGATGCTCTTTCTTTATACCACTCAAGTCTATTATGTCTCTGACAAAGTACATTTCATCATCAACACATTGAAGTCTAATTTGCCCAGAGTTATTTGATCTTTCAAAGTTATTTTCATCCATGTTACTGTAATAATATTTTAATAAAAATATTTTCTGATATGATAGTTTTATTGTTAGTACAAATTCATTTATGTCTCTCTCAACAGTCATATCTGTCATTTCTTATGACATTATAATATTCCATTATATACTACATTATATACCAGAATTTGGTGAGCCATTCCTAAATTATGGAAATTTATTTTAATTTTACATTTCAGATACACTTCATTCCTGGTCAGAGTCTATCATTCCTATATTTTAATCCAGTATCCCAAATAAAAATACTAGTTGCAATTACCTTTTTCTTACTTTCTACTAGTTTTGCGTTTAATCAGCAATAGTAATGAAAAAACAACTTTTAGATCTACATCATCATTTCTTTGAGTGAAAAGAGCTACACTATATTGCCACCTCAGAGGTTTCATATTATTAAGAGAAGCCTCATATCTAATTCTTGACTGTAAGCACTCAGTGATTCCCTTCTTTTTCTCTTTTGTAACACCTTATTATATTAGCTTGATTTGGGCGGGGGGCATAAAAAGAGAGAACTGACAACTGCTTCTCCTCCATCATAGATGACAGAAGATATGTGATCTGTGGAAGACACAGAGAGGTAGATAGAGGCTCAATATAAAGAAACATTTCCTAACAGAGCTATCTAAGAGTGGAATGGATCATCTCAGGAGGGAAAGCTTTTCCTATCATTGAAGGTGTTCAAGCAGAACTGGATGGCTACTTGTCAAGAATATTATAGAGAATTCTATGTGTACTTCAAAGTGGTCTAGATGACAGTCTCATCCAACTCTGGATGTCTTCAATTCCGTGACAGTCACATCTCTTCCCTGCTTCTTCTGCTTTAATTCTTGTACTCTTTTCCTGTCACAAACTTATCATTTAGCTTTTCCCAAGGAGAAATTACCTTCTGCTGTATTTCATGGGAAGAGTCATAGCTCCCAGACATAATGGTATTAGGCACTATTAAATAAATTGGATTCAGAAAAGATAAAACTGTCTAATTTATTGATATCTTTGACTCTCCCTGCATTGATACTAAACAGTCCTAGAATGACAGTTGAAAGTGTGATAAACAGAGAAATGAAAAAAATATCTTGAATTCATTATCATGTTCACTAGTGTTTTTCTTGTCTAAAAAAATTGTGTGTATTTCATTTATTAATCATAATTGTAGTTAACTCAATGCATTTCAAATCAATTATCACATATGCAATGGCAATTCATCTTTCTCAAAGACACTCATAAAGTTATCCAAGTGATCATATTAACATTGTAAACCCCAGGGATCAAAAGTAATTGTTCCTTTGTACTTTGGATCAAGTCAGTTATATAATCTATGATCAAATTCCCTCCTTCTCATATAGTGTTCTCAACAAGACAATCCTTTATTCCATTCAGAACAATGTATTCAATAAAATTTTCACCACTGCCTACCCCCAATATGTGTGTTCTTGGTTATGTATTTTGGATAATTCTGCTAATATTCTATTATAGTTAGCTCAAACAAGCCCATCTTCAAGGTTCATGTGAATTTCTACTGTGAAAAGTCTTTTTTGATAATTGAAGCTCACTTTAACTTATTTCTTGTTCTCTTGTAGTTTCTAGTATCACTTATAAGATCTGATTAAAGTGATACTTCAGTTGGTAGTTTATGTTACATTTCACAGTCATGTAGGATCAGAGAGCTAAAAGAGATGACTAAAACAATCTGTTTAATTTAATTAATCTAATTAATTAAAATTAGAGATGAAGAGACTGGTCTAACGATCTTAAATGATTTAACCAATGTTTTATAAGTAAGTAATGTAAAAGATAGGAGTCAGTATTCATTCTATTGTTCTATGCTGCCTTCTGTTCCCTAATTTCTATGCTCATTTGCTGTATCTCATTTTGCTCTTGTAGAGTGACATTAAATCTTTTCATGCTACTATCTTCTTGGCATAGTATCATCAGTGCAAGACATTCAATACAGTCAACACAAACAATAGGTTGATCTATTAATTATTCCAGAGAAAAATAATGAGATCTTCCCCCCTAACTTTTTGCCTGTCTTTGAAATGTGCATACATCAGTTAAAAAAAAAAGATGATTCTAGATGTTTCAAGTTCACAATGTTAATCATGAAACTCTAAGTGTCTAATATCACCTTTTTTTGTGAATAGCTTAGTGTGATGACTGCATTTAGCACCCAGAATATATTAGAATCAGTTGGAGTCAGAATAAGGGAAAATGCTTGATCTTTATTCTTTGCGGAGGTGAAGGGCAATGGCGATACAAAGTGAGAGCAATCGTGACATGAATCCAGCCAGCAGTGCCTCCGCCTCACTCACTCCACCCACCAAATTGTCCCTGCATCATCTCCTATAAAACACATCAATACTTGCACAGAGTGGGTGGAGCCATTCTTTCTCCAAGCATATATTAATAGAGTATTGTTCAATTGCTATTTAGCCTCATATGCTTGGGACCTCAGTGCCATGACTCAAGATTTTCAGTCCATTATAGCTTAGTACTTAGTCTATGTTCCTTTTAGATTTTTTTTTCCTATTTAGGGACTACATGTATGTGTATATTACATATTGGCATTAAGCCCATTCTATTCCTCAAGAAAATCTCTCCTTCTTTTAAAGAATAAAATTAAATTGTTAAAAAGAAAGGGCTTATCTTGATATAGTTTAAATAGTAGGTATTGGAAATGGCAAATGAAAAAGGATAATTTTCTCCTTACCAAGAAAGAACAAACATACTAGTTGCTTCCTATAGAATTATTTTATTTGTTATGGGATTCTATAAAATCCAGAATGGATGGATATATTTACAATTCCACCAACAATGTGTCAGTGTCCCAGTTTTCCCACATCCCCTCAAACATTCAGCGTTATCTTTTCCTATCATTCTATCCAATCTGACAGATGTGTAGTAGTATTCCAGAGTTGTCTTAATTTGCATTTCTCTGATTAATAATGATTTACAGAATCTTTTCCTATGGCTAGAAATAGTTTCTATTTCTTCATCTGAAAATTGTCTGTTCATATCATTTGATCATTTGTCAATTGGAGATTAGCTTGATTTCTTATAAATTAGAGTCAATTTTCTATATATTTTGGAATTGAGGCTTTTATCAGAACCTTTGACTGTAAAACTATTTTGCCAGTTTATTGCTTTCCTTCTAATCTTGTCTGCATTAGTTTTGTTTGTACAAAAGCCTTTCAATTTGATATAATCAACATTTTCTATTTTGTGTTCAATAATGATCCCTAGTTCTTCTTTGGTCGTAAATTCCTTCTTTCCCCACAGGTCTAAAAGGTAAGTTATCCTATTTTCTTCTAATTTATTTATAATCTCATTCTTTATGCCTAAATCATTAAGCCATTTTGATCCTATCTTGGTATATGGTGTTAAGTGTGGGTCAATGCCTAGTTTTTGCCATACTACTTTCCAATTTTTCCAGCTTTTATCAGTTCCCTTCCAGATGAATTTTGTTGTTATTTTTCCTAGGTCACTAAAATAGTTGTTGGGGAGACTGATTGGTATAACACTAAATAAATAGATTAGTTTAGGTAGTATTGTCATCTTTATTATATTCGCTCAACCTATTCAAGAGTACTTAATATTTTCCCCATTGGTTAGATCTGATTTTATTTATGTGGAAAGTGTTTTGTAGTTTCGCTCACATATAGTTCCTGACTTTCCCTAGGATAGATTTCCAAATATTTTATACTATCAACAATTACTTTAAATGGAATTTCTTTTTTTATTTCTAACTGTTGGATTTTGTTAATGATATATATAAGAATGCTAATGATTTATGTGGGTTTATTTTGTATCCTGAAACTTTGCTAAAGATCCAGTGGATTATTTCTAATAGCCTTTTAGTAGAATCTCTGGAGTTCCTAAGTATACCATCATATCATCTGCAAAGAATGAGAATTTGGTTTCTTCATTACCTATTCTAATTCTTTCAATCTCTTTCTCAACTCCTATTGCCAAAGCTAGTATTTCTAAGACAATATTGAATAGCAATTGTGAAAGTGGGCAACCTTGTTTCACTCTTGAGCTTACTGGGAATGGTTCCATTTTATCTCCATTGTATATGATGCTTACAAATGGTTTTAAATAGATGATACTATTTTAAGGAAAAGCCCATTTATTTCTATACTTTCGAGTGTTTTTAATAGGAATGGATGTTGGATTTTATCAAATGCTTTTTCTGCATCTATTGACATGATCATATGTTTTTGTTAATTTGGTTATTGATGTAGCCAATTATGCTAATAATTTTCCTAATATTGAACCATCCCTGCATTCCTGGTATAAATCCTACTTGGCTGTGGTATATTATCCTGGGGTGATTTTCTGTAGCCTTTTTGCTAATACTTTATTTAAGATTTTTGCATCAATATTCATTATGGAGGTTGGTCTATAATTTTGTTTCTCTGTTTTCAACCTACCTGGTTTAGGTATCAGTATCATGTCTGTGCCATAAAAGGAATTTGGTAGGAGTCCTTCATTCCCTATTTTTTCAAATGGTTTATATGACATTAGAGTTAATTGTTCTTTAAATGTTTGGTAGAATTCACATGTAAATCCATCTGATCCTGGGGATTTTTTCATAGGGAGTTGATTAATAGTTTGTTCTATTGCTGTTTCTGAAATGGGACTATTTAAGCAATTTACCTCCTCCTCTGCTAATCTGAGCAGCCTATATTTTTGAAGGTAGTCATCCATTTCAATTAGATTACCAACTTTATTGGCATAAAGTTAGATAAATTAACTCCTAATTATTACTCTAATTTCCTCTTCATTGGTGGAAAGTTCTTGCTTTTCATTTTTAAGACTAACAATTTGATTTTCCTCTTTCCTTTTTCTAATCAAATTTAGCAAAAGTTTATCTATTTTGTTTTTTTTTTCACAAAACCAACTTGATTTTATTTATTTATTCAATAGTTTGCTTTTTTTACTTGCAATTTTATTAATTTCTCCTTTTACTTTTAGAATTTCAAGTTTAGTATTTGATTTGGGGTTTTTAATTTGCTCTTTTTCTAGCTTTTTAAGTTGTAAGCCTAATTCATTGGTCTTCTCTTTCTCTATTTTAATTAAGTAAGCCTCTAGAGATATAAAATTTCCCCTTATTACCATTTTAGCTGCATCCCACAAATTTTAGTATGTTGTCTTATTGTTGTCATTCTCATGGGTGAAATTATTGTGTCTAAGATTTGCTATCTCACCCATTCATTATGAGATTATTTAGTTTCCAATTACTTTTTCATCGATTTACCCCTAGCTTTTTGTTAAATGTAATTTTTATTGCATCATGATTTGCAAAGAATGCATTTACTATTTCTGTCTTTCTGTACTTAATTTTGAGGTCTTTGTGTCCTAATTTATGGTTAATTTTTGTATAGGTTCCATGAACTGCTGAGAAGAAAGTGTACTCATTTCTGTCTCCATTCAATTTTCTCCAAAGATCTATCATATTTAACTTTTCTAATATTCTATTTACCTTTTTACCTTCTTTCTTACTTATTTTGTGGTTTGATTTATTTAATTCTGAGAGTGCAAGGTTGAGATCTCCCATTATTATAGTTTTGCTGTCTATTTCTTCTTGCAACTCTTTTAACTTCTCCTTTAGAATTTAGATGCTATACCACTTGGTGCATATATGTTTAGTATTGATATTGTTTCATTGTCTATGCTACTCTTTATCAAGATACAGTTTTTTTCCTTATCTCTTATCTTTCCTTATCTCTTTTAATTAGATTGCTTTTTTTTTTCTTTACCTGAAGCATAATAAATTCTGCTCCAGCCTTTTACCTCTATTCTGTATGTATCTCCCTGCTTAAATGTGTTTCCTGTAAACAACATATTGTAGGATTCTGGCTTTTGATCCAGTCTGCTACCACCTCTGCTTTATGAGAGAGTTCATCCCATTCACCATAAATGTATTTATCCCATTTAATCATAAATGTGTGGTTAAAACTACTAATTCTATATTTCCTGCCATCTTATTTTCCTCAAATTATGCTTTCCTTTTTCTTCCCTTTTATAACCCTCCCCAGTGTTAAACTTATGGGCACCACTTGCCTCATGCAGCTCCCTCTTTAGAATCCCTACCATCCCTTTGGAATCTCTTTCCCTTTCTTATACCTTTCCCTTATTTTTTTCTGTATTCCTTTCTATTTAACCTACTCTTTTTCTTTTCCCTTTTCCTCTCCCACTTTTTAATGAGGTGAAAGAAGTTTCTCTGTAAACCAAATATGTCTAATATTTTGTCTTTCAACCAAAGAATAAGAGATTGCAGGCCCTTTGATTCTTTAATGTTTAAGTTGCTAGATCCTGAGTGATCCTTAATGTGGCTCCTTGGTATTTGAATTGTTTTTTTTTTTTTTTCCTGGTTGCTTGTAATATTTTTTCCAGGTCTGTTGGTTGATCTCTAACATGTTTTTTTTTTTCTATTTTTTCTTTTTTCCTTTTTTTGGGGGGGAGGGGGGAGGTTTGATTGACTGATTCTTGATGTCTCAATGAATCATTCACTTCTATTTTTTTCAGTTCTGATTTTTAATGAGTTATTTTCTTCATTAACTTTTTTTTACTTCTTTTTATTTATGTCCAATTGAGTTTTTAAATGAGTTGTTTTGCTCTATAGAATTTTTTTTCCATTTTACTAATTTTTTTTGAGTTATTTTCTTTTTCCAATTCACAAATCCTATTTTCCAGGGAGTTCTTTTTCTTTTCCAATTCACAAATTCTGTCTCTGGGAGTTCTTTACTTTTTCTAATTCACATTTCAGGAAGTTGTTTTCTTTTTCCATTTTATCAAATTGTTCTTTTAATGAATTATATTCCTTCTCTGTACTCTCTTGCAGAGCTTCTCTTTCCTTTCCCCATTTTCTTTTATCTTTCTTTTAAGATCTTTTATAATTTCTTCTAGTGTGTGATGGGAACCAGACTATATCACGCTTTGAGGTTTGGTCTGAATATTGTCTGCTGTTTGTCTGAACAACAAACTGTTGCTGTTTGAGTTGGAAATTTGCTCTCTTTCTGTATAGTTAGAGTTCGCTTTGCTTTTGTACTCATTTTTCTAAAATCCCTTAGGGTGTACCTTCAGGGCAAGGAGGTTACCAGCTTCCTCTACAGACAGAGACAAATGGTCAGTAGCTGTCCTGCTAATGGGCAGCAAAGAGCAGCCAAGCTGGAGAAATGCTACTTTTGGTGTTTGTGTGACTTCTCTGCTGATTTACTGCTTTGAAATCAAAGCTGAGCAGCCAACCTGTGGTAGTGTCCTCTCTGCATATTCTCTATCCAAGGAGACCGCACTCCATCCCTGGTCTGCTCAGCTTGTGCTAGCCTTCTGTTCTGCCTCCCTGCCTGTGCTAACGTCCTCAACACAGACTTTTCTGTCAATCTTCCAGATTATCTTCTGCTGATAATTTTTTGTACTCCCAATATTTGTGGATTGTACTAGTCAAGCACTGTTTCAGAGGCTGAATTTGGTAATCAGTGAGTATAGAAGGGAGCTCAGAATGAAGCCTGTATCCTCTTCACCATCTTGGCTCTGCCTCCTCATATATAATTCTATAGGATTATATGAACATAGCTCTTTTTAAATATTGATTTAAAATTGTAACATCTTTTTCCATATGAAATACTGTTATCTGTTGATTGAACAAAGCCTTTATAATGATGACTTTTGAGAAATTCTCCCAAATTAAATAAAGTAAAACAGAATTTCAAAGAATTATATATTGTTTCATGCTTTACTACTGTTGAATGTTTCCATGTCCAACTTTTAGTTCATTTCTCCTACTAAAGAAGATGGATTGAGAATAGACAAGGAGTTTGAGCTTTTCTGGCAATAATACTGACAAACCACTATGTATTATTGACCTGAACAACAAAAAGAGAACAAAAGTCAAGAGGAAGCAATAAAAAGACTACAAAATTGGGAACAAAAGGAGTATCTGATGACATTATCATTATCACGATTAATTGTATATGCTGAGTTGTTTTTCTTGATTTCTCTCTATTCTGATGCCTCATACCTATTCACCAAGAAGTTGGGAAATTACCTTATTGTTAGGATTCTTACAAGGTGCCAAGTCAGTGGAATTGATGAGATAATGATTCTCTAATTTGCATGTACTTAGTACTTACTATAATTCCACAAGATTCACACCTTTAAGAGAGCATATATCAGGAGGAGCTCTCAGAGCCAGGGAACAGAAGCCCATTAGAAGCTCTGAGCCTCAGCCAGGATTCAGTCAAGAAGATTCACAAGCCAGAGAAGGCAGATTAAGCTCTCAGAACCAAGGAGAGAGATAGGCCTCTATTAAAGCTAACCAAGCCCCAGGAAAAGAGACAAGATTTTAACTCCTGCCTGCATTTGGGGTGATTACATTGAACTGAAAGGAAGGCTACCTCCAGAAGCCTCCCAAGAAGCCTGCTTCCAAAGAAAAATATATTTTAGAGAAGAACATTATAGTCATTGTCTCAAGCTAGAGTTTCTGGGAAAATATTGACTAATGGTGCAGCCTGATCTTACTGGAAGACTTCTAGTTTTTATCCATTATAGGCAACACTTACTGATGGTTTTAGATAGACATTACTCATCATGTTAAGGGAAGCTCCACTTATTCCAAATTCTCTATTGTTTTTAATAAGAGTGAATATTGCAGTTTATCAAAGGCTTTTTCTGCATCTATTAAAATAATCATTAATTTTGTAGGTTTTGTTATTGGCATGGTCAATTATATTGATAAATCCCACCTGATCATAAAATATGATCTTTGTGATATATTACTGTTATGTCCTTATTAATATTTTGTTCAATTTTTTTGCATCAATATTCATTAGGGAAATTAGTCTATAATTCTGTTTCTGATTTCAATTTTCTTGGTTTAGGTATCAGAAACATATTTGTTTCATATGAATTTGGTAAAATTCTTTCTTCCACTATTTTCCCAAATAAAGACAAAATGGGAATTGTTCTTTGGATGTTTGGTTTATTTGTTAATCCATCTGGTTCTGGAAATTTTGTTTTAGGAAGTTTATTAATAGGTTGTTCAATTCCTTTTTTAAGATGAAATTATTTAAGTATTCCATTTTTTTCTGTTAATTTGAACAATTTATATTTTTATAAATATTGTTTCATTTTGTTTTTATTGTTGGCATATAATTGGACAAAATAGCTCCTAGTAAATGTCTTAATTTTCTTTTCATTAAAAGTGAATTCACCCCTTTCATTTTTGATACTTGTAATTTGGTTTTCTTTTTATTTCCATTTCAATTTTTTTAAATAAAACCTATTACTAGTTTTATATGTTAATTCAATGATTTTCTTGCTGTAAATTTTATTTATTTTTCCTTTGATTTCCAGAATTTCCAATTTGGTATTTAATTGGAAATATTTGATTTGTTGTTTTATTCTAGGTTTTTGTTGTGTTGTGCTTTTGATTTTTAGTTCCATGCTCAATTTATTGATATAATTTTTTAATGTAAACATTTGAAGTTATAAAATTTCCCTAAGTACTGCGTTAGCTGCATCCCATAAATTTTAGAACATTGCCTTATTGCATTCTTTTTAATGGAATTATTGATTGTTTCTAAGACCTTTTATTTGAACAACTTATTCATTAGGAATAGATTATTTAGTCTCAAACTAATTTTAATCTCTTTCCATTGCCTTTATTGAATGTATTTTTATTGCATAATGACCAGAAAAGGATGTGTTTAATATTTCTTTTTTTCTGCATGTAGGCATTTTTTGTGTAGGCCCCACAGAGAAAAAAGTTATATTCCTTTCCATTTCCATTCAGCTTTCTATAGAAGTCTCACATTTAATCTTTTAAAATTCCATTCATCTTCTTAATTTTCTTGTTTACTTTGTGGTTAGATTTTTTTTTATTCTAAGAGGGAAAATTTGAGATCCCCTGCTTCCATGGTATTACCATTTCCTCTGGTAACTTATTCAATCATTTTTAAAATTTGGATTCTATGCCACTTGGTATAAATTGATTTAACATTCATATTACTTCATTGTCTATAGGACCATTTAGCAAGATATAGTTTCCTTCTTTATCTCTTTAATTAGATCTATTTTTTTTTTTTACTTTTTTTTGGTCTGTGATAATGATTGCTACCCCTCCTATTTTTTTTTAACTTCAACTGAAGCACATAATACATTTTGTTCCAACCTCTTAGCCTTTACTTTCTCTAATTCAAATGTGTTTCTTTTAAAAACATATTCTGGGATTCTGGTTTTTAGTTCATTTTACTATCCGCTTTCATTTTATGGGATAGTTCATGCTATTAAGATTTTCAGTTATGATAACTATTGTGAATTTCCCTATATCCCATTTCCTCCTATTTTATCTCTCTCTCTCTCTCTCTCTCTCTTTTTCTCTCTCACTCTGTCCTTCCTCATAAGGGTACGACTTCTGATCACTACCTCCTCTAATCCAGGGCTTCTTTTTCCAATCATGACCCAAAAAATTCGTATGTGACCCTAGGTATATAGGTATATAAAATAAGCATACAAATTAAACATTTACTGATAAAATGTCATAATTTTGTAACCCCGACCTTCACTTATGAGATCTCATATAGAGTCATGACTTAAAGAAGTAAAGCTCTAATCCAACTTCCCTTCTATTAGCATCCTTCCCCTCTTATCCTTATCCTTTTTTACTTTCCTACAAGGCAAAATAAATTTCTATATCCAGCTATGTTATTCCCAATTTGCACTAACTTCCCTCCTTACTTGTACTATAATAGTTCTTTTGCCCTTCTTTTATGTAGGAAAATTTACTCCATTCTATCTTTCTCTTTTCTCTTTTCCCTGTGCAATCTTCTTTCTTATCCCTTAATTTTTAAAAATATTCCATCATAGTCAATTCACATCTGCACTTTTTATATATACTCCTCATTGTTGTAATAGATAAAATTCTTAAATGTTTTGGGCCAAAACTCTGAACTTGAAACAAGGATTCTTACAAGGTACTAAGTAAGTAGAATTGATGAGACAATGGTTATCTAGTTTAGTATGGTGCTTAATAGTTCTCTAAATTCAGTATGATTGATTTAATCTTACAACAAGTAATGGTTTCCTAATGATATCATGATTGGTTTATACTCAGTGTAGAGCATGTAAGCTGGGAGCCTCAGCTAGATTCATTCAGAGAGAGCTGCAGACAAGAGAACTGGAGGCAGGAGCTTAAGCTCTCAGAAGCAATGAGAGAGATTCATTCTCTTTCATCAGGCTCCTGGTGGCTGGCCTGGCCTCCTGCACTTCTCCACTGAAACCAAGACTTCAGAAGACCTCTAAGAAAGATGCCCAGCCCCAGGCAAGGAGATAATAAAGGATTTGGACCTTAACACCTGGCTGTTGAGGAAACAAGACTTTGAAAGAGATAATAAAAGATTTGGACTTCTCCTGTGGTGATTACTGAACTGAAATGAAGGTTGCTCCCAGAGACCCCAAGAAAACTGAACAAAGACCATTACACTTGAGTTACAAATGTCATTTTGCTATGCAGGCATGTAAACAGTTTAACCTTACTTTATATCTTTTGTTTTCTATTTCCTGTTTTCCTTTTTAGGCTTCTCTTAAATCTTTTATTTGATGATCATTTTTTTTTTTTTACTCAGGTATGGCCACTTAATTAGGAATGATTGAAAGTCTATTATTTCATTAAATATTCCTTTTGTTTCTTCTGAAGGATTATACTTATTTTTTCAGGATAGGTGATTCTTATTTGCAATCCTAGTTTATCTGTCTTCAGAATATCATATTCTAAGCCGTACACAATACTGGTTTTTAACATATTATTTTCTTCAGTATTTTCTGTGCCTCTTTTACCAATATCTTAAAAACTTCCAATTTCCCTTAACAATTTCTTGTAATTTATTTCAAGATTCTTTTTTATAGTGCTTTTCAGATAGTCTAATTATTCTTTTTTTTTTCTTGATCCGTTTGCCAGCTCTGCTGTTTTCCTTATGAAATGTCTCACATTGTTTTGTATTTTTTCATTCCTTATATTTATTTTTATTATTTTTAATCAATTAAGTTTGCTGGCTTCCCCTTGGTCAATTCTAGCTTTCAAGAGATTATTTTCTTAATATTCTGGATAACTTTTTCTAATTGGTTGTATTTTTTTTTCATAATTTTCTTTTTTTCTTTTTTCTTTTTTTTTTTGTATTGTTCTTACTATTTTTTTTCAAAGTTTTTTTTTTTTTTTAAATCTTTCTCAGTTGATTTTTAAAGTCTTTTTTAAATCTCTGATTTGGGGATGGAGAGTGGGTAACTGTTGACCTTTAGGGAAGAGGCTTTTTCCCTTCAAAATCTCCTCTGAAGTTGAGACCTGATCTTCCCTATTCCCATTGTAACTTTCTGTGCTTGGGTTCTTTCTCCTTTGCTCACTCTTTTTTTTTTTTTTTCTTTTTTTTTTTTTTTTAAATTGTAGCAGATTGTTGGTGCAATCACCTCTAGTTCAGAGGTATAGGGGATGGTGTCTCTGGTCTCAGGTTCTGCTTCAGTTCTCCCTCTGTCCTGGAACTAGAAATCAGCAACTCGATCCTCTTATAAGTGTCTACAACCAGTAGTTTCCCTGCTTCACTGCTTCTGTACTCACCACTGAGTTCCCTTATTGTGTTGGTTTCCTCTCAGCCAGATTTGCTTCTCTATAGCATAGCTGGGTCTAGTGTTCTTTTTCAGCAGAGGTTTTCTCAATGTTTCCACAGTCAGATGTCTAACTAGCCACACTATCTGGGAGGTAAAAATTCATTTTGCTGAGGTTGAGGCTAACTCCCACTCAATGAGCCCAAGGCTCATTGCTTGCTGTTTCAGTGGAATTACCCTGGAGTTATTTATACTTCACACAGGCCAAGCCTCTAGCCTGCAATCTTTTTCTCCAATTGTCTTAGGTGGACCACTGCTCTGTCCCATAATTTGTTTTTATCACTTTACATTCTTCCCAAGGCACAACTTTGTTTTATTTGTGAGAAAAATCTGGAAAACTTAGAATTTTCTGACCTACTCAGCCATCTTTCTAGAATTTTCTTCTCTTTTCTTAATAATAATTTCATAACTAAGCATTCATATGAACTTTAACACTCTCATAGTACCTGGCATCACAGATAGTAACCTCTTTCTCCTTTGTTAGCTAGCTTTGAGTAAATCATGAAATATTACATAACATATTCTCATTCCTCAAATGCAAATATTTTGCTCAAAAAATCACAAGGAACTCTATAAGGGAGATAGCTTATAATACCTTGCTCCCCATCAATTATCATCCTGAAGATCTTGAAAATGAGAAAGCATCTCTAACTCAAATCAGAGATGTCTTTTCCTAAATTAAAAGGGCAAATGGGGAGAGAAAGGAAGTGGAAAGAGAGAGATAGAAGAGAATGAAAGCCAGGTCACAAGGAAAGTACCAAGGATGAATGACATTAATCAAATCAATTTTTATAGTAGGACTGATGCCCAGATTCTATTGATAAGCATTGGCTTGTATTTTTTTTTCATTATTTATCTTTGGTTCTTAATATTCACATGTTATACTAAAGAAATTGTCTACTTGGGTAAAATATTTGGGAATTATTTCGAGTTAAAGCAAGATAAGTGATTATTAAAATCTTCCATTTGTTTAGAATCAAACTATTACTATGTCAATTAAATTTAGAGAGCGCAGAAATCACATTAAATAGGAAAATCTTGATAAAAAATAAACAGGTGGAACAAGTAGAAAATGATATATTTGATATCATGTCAAATAAAAACAATTAAGCATTTAGGAAACCTATCATTTGTTGAAAAAAGAACTGTGGGGTAATTCATTGTAGCTCATTTCTCTCTTCTCATGTTCCAGTGTTTTCTACCAATGACACTAGTCTTTAGAAGTTAATCTCATAGGCAATTTTAAAGTGATCTCTATTGCCTTTTATTTCTTAATATTCTAGCCTTTTGATCTTTCAATTATAAGAATTCCCCCATATGCACAATAGATAAGAAAAAAAGAGTAGTTTTCAATTTGTCTCATTATTAATAACTCATACTTAGTGAAATATAATGAATGACCTAGGCCATTTCATTACATTTAACCTTTGTTATTTTGAGAACATGTTATACTAACATTCATACATGGAATATATTGTCCATTATCCCAAGTGGAAGCCTTGTCAAAGGAAAATCTAATCTTTGTATATGAAAATCAGCACAAAATCTTCCCAGATTTTATGTTTATCTGCTATTAAAATTTAGATTTTGAACGTCTTCAATTCAATACAAAGGACTTGACCTGTGACATGGATAATTATCAAGAATTTATAAGTTAAGAGGATTTTTCAAAACAATTTTACATTATAAGCTGCTTCAACAAAGCTGAAAAAATTATAGTATTATTATTTTTATCTTCATCATCATCTTCACCCTCATCATTTCTGCAATGATCAATAATAGATCAGCTCAGAATAATTTTTTCAGCACTGATTTGTTTGGACAGATCCACTGAACAGCTAGAAAACTAGATTAACCAGATAGTCTCATGGATACCTTCTTTGGATAAATGGAGGAACACAAAAGAGAATTTAAATCCACTAAGGGATTTGGAATTCAGCACCTTAATTCCCTTGATACTATGGCTAATTCCAAAGTACTGGTTAATGACTCTGGTCACAATAACCCTAGTAGAGTCGATTATTTGTTGCTTTGAGCAAGTCTCAATACTTTTCAGAATCTCATCTTGCTCCTAGGTAAAATGAGGGATTTGGGATATATTATATTTAAGGAAACATCCAGCTTTACTTGATTGTGATCAATACCATTTGTCTTTATTTTCAGGAAACTTTTTTTCTTTTTGTCTTATAAATGAAAGTAATCTCAAAAAAATCAACTTTGAAGCTAATTTTGATTCAAGACAGTGAGGCTGCTTTATCACAGTCTCAAATTCATTGATGTTTAAAGTGTTATGTCACACACTAGGAAATACATCCAATTCCCTTGTCAATTTGCTTAGTCTTTGAGTTTAAGGCATAGTGAAATGTAAGTGCTTTATTAAAAATACTGAATTCTAATGAGAAATCAATTTTCCACTGGGAGTTAGACTGAGAATAACCAACACATGTTTTAACAAGAAACAAAAAGATGTGAATAGACCTGAGTAGAAATGCCCTTATATTAAATCCATATTTATTTCAAATTTGCTTCCAGTTTTGTTTCAAAATTCTTAGAGAGTTAAAAAAAAAAAACAAATAAACCCCAAACAACCATTACTTAGTTTTCTACTCAAGATTTAAATTTACTACCTCCTGTAGTCCAGAGACTTAAATGTAGGATTAAAACTATTTCACTCCCAGTATTATTGTGAGGTAGAAGAATGGGGCAGGGAAAGAGACATTTCCCTTGCATAGAATCAACCTAAATCCTTTTATTCCCCATAGTCCAGCCCAAAGCAATCCATTTGAAATGGATTTTTGTTACTATTAATTTGTAGCACACTGAAATTAATAATCTAGTAGGCAAGATTCAACATGTTGTGCCAAATGAGTCTGCTAGACAAAGAGAGAGAACAAAAAAAAAAAACCTCCCAAAATACAACTTGAACTTTGCCTGATTAGTGATAAATCTAGAGCTCCCCTCCCACAAATCTCTAACATTTGCGTAAATTATTTATAATAAATCCCAATCTTACATTATACAATAATTGTAATTCAAAAATCAGTCAGATGGTACATATGTAAAAATTATTGCTGGCATAAAGTAAGTCCTATTTGGAAGTATATCCATTTTGTTTGTTGTCGATTCCTTTTGATGGCCTTTGGTAAAATGCAGCAGTCATACATAGAATTCTGGTTAAATATTTATTAAGAATTAGGGTGAACAAAGCTTCCCTCTAGAAATTATCATATCTAAAATGAAGTTAATTGCTTGTCAAACACTATGTAAGTTTTCTATGTTAAAATTATTATAGAATTTCCAAGCTATAAGAGACCTTAAACTTCTCCCTACTGCTCATTTTATAGGTAAGGAATCTGAGACTCATAAAAATGAAGGTTCCTTTTCTAAAGTCTTGTAGCTAGAGAGAAATAGAACAAATATTCAAATGCAGGTCCTCTGGTTCAAGTTCAAGTGAGATATAACTATAATTAACAGCAATATTTATCAAAGTCCAGTATAAAGTACTATGTTGGGTATTGTGGGAATTCAACCAGGTACTTACATGAACCCAACCTTTTAGAATTTAGTCAAATGTTCATTAAATTTACTGGGATAATTGTAATAATCTCCTGATTGGTGTCCTCCCCCCAGATCTTTCTGGTACATCCTCCACAGATTTTCCTAAAGTTTAGATCTACCAATGTCAAACCCCCTCCCTTATCTGCTCCATTCAGTGAATTCTAATGATACCATATTGTTGTGATATAGGAGACACCTGCCAGTAGCTGCTGGAGGGCTAACTCAGACCTATAGAATGGATCTCTTCATGTGAGCAGATTATGATGATGACACAAGGAGACTGAAAGGCAGTTGCATTCTCTGACCTCTCCACTGAAAAGCAGTTTTGTTATCTGACTTCTCTCTGCTCTTTGTCTTCAATTTATTTCATTCTCAGTCCACAAGCAACAGCTGTGTCAGGAAAGGCTGCTTTGCAACTCCTTCAAATGTTATGATTCACAGCTGTGGAGGCTTTCGGATGCACTGCCCTTCTGGAGGTCCCTGTTCATGTGCCAAAATGTAGTGTCTGGACTAGCTCTCTGGAGGATCTCGGGACTAGCCTTGATCTTAGTGGAGTAATGAAGAAGGCAGGAGAGCCACCAGGATGGTCAAAGATATAGTGTCCCATTTCCAGTCCTCTCAGCCCTTAAATACTTCAGTATGATTATATCATTACAGCAAACTAAGTATATGCAAACTAGAGAACCATTATCTCATCAATCTCACTGAGTTAGTGCTTATATAAGCACTCTGTTGTAAGTATCCCTTGCTTCAAGTAGAACACAGATGGTCATGCCTGACCTCACTTCTCAGGAAGGGAAGTGAGAACACTAAAGAGAAATGGGGACACAAATCAGACATGGTAAGCAGGTTTCCTCTAGGCTAAAGGGTCTTATACCTTATGCACGGTTCCCCCATTATTTGCAGCTTTCTACATTCAGAGAATGACCTGCCCCTTCAACTGGGCATGATCCTTAACAATTCCCCATTTTTTGTTTTATGGATATTTCCTCCCACAGCATAGTCAGTAAATTTGTGCATTTGCTGTTATCTGAGTCCACCCACTGAGAAATGCAAGCAACACTATCACCTCTGGATGGTTATAGGGTGAGATACTATAGCAGGTATTGATCTTGTGAGATGTCATGAAGGCAAATGTTCAAAGGGAGAAGAGGACTATAGTCAGAACAGGCATTTAAGTCTCTCATCAGTCTCTTGGCTTGGCCCTTTGATATATTGACCCATTTAATTACCCAGCTCAAAGAGTCTTACTGGGTTTCTTCTCATTTTCCTTCCCCATGGGTTATCAAAGGAACTCTGGGAAAATCCTACTCAAAAATAGCTCTTGGACACTGCTGCTTCTTTTTCTTATGCCCCACATTCAGATGCCATATGTTGTGATAATGGAGCTATCTGTCAGTGGCTGCTGGAGGTCAAATTCATCATGTGGAGGCTTTCGGAGAATTGACTGAACCCTTCACCTAGGCATGGTCCTTAACACTGTATAATCTCTAAAATCAATTATAAACTCCTATTTGACATTTAAAGCTATTTCTATACCTGGTGTGTTAGAATTTCATCTGGTTTATGTTCCCCTGACCCACATTTCTCTTCTAGTCGCTATAGCAAGTTTATAAGTATCTAATGAAAAGAGTCAATAGGAACAAATAATATCATAAAGGGAAATCTATAAGTCATGTATTGCAAAGATCAAAGCAGTATAATTTACAAATAGTCATATTAACTAAATACTAGCAATATGTTAAACTTCATACAGGTAATATATGCTATGTCAGGGGAGCCATCTAGACGCTACTTGTCAAAGTTTCTATTCCTATGGTATGTAAATTCCATGCAAAATCCAGACTCCCATAACTCCAAACCAGAACTTCAAGAAAGGACTAATGACTGAAATGATAACTTTGAGATTATTTGCATGCAAATATATGCATATTTGAGATTACATGCATACTGCATAAGCAAATTAATCCCAAAGTGGCAGAGATACCAGTTAGTTTGACATCCATCCCCCCAAAAAACCCTATAAAATAAGACCTCTAACTCCTCTTTCTCAAAGTATTCTTCTATTTCCATCAGACTATATTGCCTAATGCTTCCAATTCTAATCCATATTTATGTTATAAACAGTTTCTACCTCTTTCCCCTAACCATCTTTTTCCTCATGCTGCCTATTTGCCTTCACCATCCCATTCCTTGTTCCAAAACTGTCTCTCTGTACCCCTATTGCTTTTTATATCTGTATCTTCTGCAGTTTCTTGAAATATAATTGTCACCCTATTTCCCACTGTGGTCTTTTCCAGCAAGTACCCAAAGAACAGGGAATACCTGTCCCCATTTTATAATTTTGTAAGTTGTCAGTTCAAATGATATGATTCTACCTTTCCAGACTTATTATACATAACTCCCTCCCATATATTTCATGGTTCAGATAAGTTGTCTTTTCTTCTGCTCCATTTCTTTCATATGACATTCATTTTGTATGTATTTTGTATATGTGTATACACACCCCCCCTCCCCCACATACCATATACATGTTCTCTATTAGGAGATAAACTTCTAAAGATATATCCTATGTTGTTCTTGTTTTTGTACCCCCACTGTCTTGTACATGGTAAGCATTTCAATAAAGCTTGCTGATTGATTGATTAGTAATACATATTCTGATGAAAAGAATGGATGTGGAAATAATATAGATATGGAAAATAATTTTATAAAATGACAAAAATTCATTTTTCCAGCAATTTCAACATGACTTTATTTCCTTTGTGCACATATGTAAACACATTTTCATGTAAATATGGTTTTATATATACAAGTATGTATAACCATACACATATAATCCATCTGAATACAATGTACACAAATACATAATGCATGTGTATATAAGTATATATACACTGTATATAGTAATATAAACAACACTTACATTAAAGGCATCTTCTTATAAAGAAGATATGCAATTATGCATGCATATTGTATACATAGAATACCCTGATGGAAATTGAATGAGGACCGTTTTCATTGTAACATGCTGTTGCCCAATTAATGACCAATTATCTGGAAAGATTTGCTCTTCCTCTAAGAACCAAGGCGAGGTGCGTTTTAATGTACCCATAAGTCTAGCTATCTGTTCCCAAGTTATAAGTAGCCCTTGTCCTTCTATCAGCTTAAGTATGCTTTCTATAGTACCACTCCTGGATGGGGATGGGGAGAAGGGTGGGGATCGAGAATCTTTAGATAGCATCTGTCCCATTTCAGCCAAAAAAGGTTACTGGTTTAGTCTTTAAGAAAATAAGTTCCCTGTTTGTCTAATACAATACTCACCCTAAGTTCCTGGTCACTGGAGACTTCTTCAGTGAAAGTAGCATCCTTGGTTCCCACACTTGGGTGCCAAATGTGATGACCATGTATTTTAAAATCAGCCAGAGTCAGGAATTCAGGTTAAGGGAAAATCTTCAATCTTTATTCTTTGTATAGGTCAAAGTTGCGACAGGACTCAGCCAGCAGTCTCTTTCTGCCCCTCATTCCGCCCCTCTGCCTTCACCCACCAAAACTGTCATTTACTATACAACATATCAGGACTTGCACAAAGAGTGGGCAGGGCCATTCTTTCTCCAAGCATATATATTAATAGAGTATGGTCCAATTACTATTTAGCCTCACGTGCTTGGGACCTCAGTGCCTCAATTTGAGCTTCAGCCCATTACAATCGATGGACTGAGAACTTTGATTCTCAAGCCTGCTCCTGGTTTGCTATGGTTGGTCTGTGTTGCCACAGTTTGTGCTGGGTAGTGCTCCACCCTAGCCCTAGTACAACAGACCTTTCCTGCCTACCTTCTAATTTGTCTTATGCAGGGGGAAATTTTCAACTACATCTTTTTGTGGGTTCTGCCACTCTAGAATTAGTTTAGAATCATTATTTAAGGGAGTCATTATTTTTTTTAGGATTCCTTCATCAATAATACTAGTTGATTTACTGAATCTTAGAATTGGAGGAAATTTTTGAGATAATGTAGTTTCAACTCCTGTTAGAAGTCTAAATGTCCTCTAACATTTGCAGGATCCAAAAAAGTCTCAGAATAATAATTTATCTAACTTCCCTGGATCTTAGTTTTGTGGACTATAAAATGAAATAGCAGTGTATATGAGGTTTTTTAAAGTTCATTCCAGCCTTAAATCTATGATCCTATGATTTCAAATAATCAGCATTCATTAAATAGCTATTATGTACCAGGCCATGGAATTACAAAGACCCTTGTCTTGAGAAGGTTCTTTTCTCTCAGGAAAAGACACGTGTACATATATACAAAATAAATAAAAACTGAAGCACAAAGACAGTAGCAGTAGAAAAGATCAGCAAAGAAATTATGTAGAAAATCATGTTTGATGTAACCTTTGGAAGATATTAGGGAATCTTGGAACAGAGATGAGGATGGAGAATATGCCAAGAATGTGAAATGACCAGAAGTACAGTGCCAGAAGATGAATAATTTGCATCAACAAGATCAGTTAAAGAAACTATGGAATGTGAAAAAAAGAATAACATTCAACTTTAATATCTCAAAACTCCTAAAACTTTTGGTACATTCTAAATATATTAGATTTCAAAGGAAACAAAAATACTGAAGTGCAGTTATCAAAATATTAAAATAAAAACAAATTAGGGGACCTGAGGTTTAGAAGACTTCTAATCATTAAGCAAATAAGTAAATCTGTTTGAATAGACATATTCAAAAAGTTGTTTTTAATGGTTAATGTAACATTAAGGTAACACTGTTAATTTATTGTTAATGTAACATTACATAATGTAACAAGGGGTAACACTTGCTCTACTCCAATTGAGTATCCCAGCTTACCATTTTTCCATTTTTATCAATGACTTGGATAGCAATGTATATGGTATCCTTATCAGATTTCTAAGTGACTCAAAACTCAGAGTTAGATAGCTAACCCAGTGAATAATAGTCAAGATTCAAAAGGACTTAAACACTAGATTAGAACACTAGACTGAATCTAATAAGATAAAATTTAGTAGGAATAAGTGTAAAATCTCTCACTTGAACACACACATTTACAGTACTTCACAATTATAAAGTTGTGGAGACTTTGATAGACAGCAGGAATTCCGGGGGAAAAAAAAAATCAGGGATTTTTACTGTTAAACTCAGCATGAGTCAGCAGAGTGACGTGGCAGGTAAAGACTAAACAAACCATAGATGAAATCTCAGTGACTCTTTGACAAACTCACAAGGGGATAGTTTCAAGGAATAAGGAGGTTACAATCCACTGTACTTAACTTCCTAAGACCTCAACAAAGTATTTTGTTCAGTTTGGGACAACATAGTTTAAGAAACGTCAATGTCTTAAATAAATTTGAAAGCCTTGAGATGGATAACCTGGATGGTAAAAGGCCTTGAATTCAAAACCTATGAGGAGGATTAGTTAAAAGAACTATGAATTATTATCCTAAAGAAAAGAAGCTTGGGGTTGGAAGTTGGGGGAGGAAAAAGTATTTGAAGGGCTGTGATAAGAAAGAGTTGTTCCATTTGTACCTAGAAGGTAGAATATGATGTAATAGGTAAAAGTTTTAAAGAAACAAACTTAGACTTGAGGTCAGGGGAAAAAAAAATTTAACTATGAGCTGACTCAAGAAACAACTAGCTCTCAATCCTTACAGCAGAGGCCACACAATGTGGAGATTTCTTTGTCTACTAAATGACTAATGAAGTCTTTTAAACTCTTGAATTCTGGGTTTCAGTGATGTAAAAAAATGAAAATAAATCCTATAAGATAGTTTTGATTCAGGCAAGTGGCCTATTATTCACCTCCCCTTTCTCCAAATAAAAACTGTCCACAGTCTGTTGCTAGCATCTGCAATTATGCTGAGGAAAAGTAGCATTATGCCTGATCAGGCATTATACTTTGGATTAATTAAGTTTATCAAATTCTTTCCTCAAGCACAGAGGAGGCATTAGGGTACTATACATTTGTAATAGCTTAGAGAGAGGGAAAGAGGAAACACTGAATTCATTCAAGACAGTTTAAACAAGTAGATTTTGATAGAGACTTTATCTACTTCCTACACATTAATTCTCTGCCTAGTATAATACAAATTCATTTCATCAGTAAACATTTGATCTTCCAAAGTTAAAACTGATAACTAGCCCTTGAAACAACTAAGTCCTTAAATCCTGTTATCAGGGTGATTAACTCCTGAGTCTAAGTATTCATATTTTTTTTTAGTGATCACTTTTTAAGCAGAGTTCACATATATAATGGATCCTGCTGCTGCCATTGAGTTTGTCCCCTTTTTTATTATTATAGTTTTTTTATTGACAAAACACATGCATGGGTAATAAAAACAAAAACTTCTGTTACAACATTTCAGTCCCATACATGTTAAACATGTTAAAGTATATGTTAAATACAATATATGTATACATATTTATACAGTTATCTTATTGCACAAGAAAAATCGGATTTAGAAAGAAAGTAAAAATAACCTGGGGAAAAAAACCAAAAATGCAAGCAAACAACAGAAAGAGTGCAAACACTATGTTGCGGTCCACGCTCATTTCCTAGTGTTCTTTCTCTGGGTATAGCTGGGGTTATTCATCACTGATCAATTGGAAATGGTTTGAATCATCTCATTATTGAAGAGAGCCACATCCTTCAGAGTTGATCATTGTATAATCTTGTTGCCGCGTATAATGATGTGCTGGTTCTGCACATTTCACTTAGCATCAGTTCATGTAAGTGACTCCACGTCTCTCTGTATTCATTCTGCTGGTCATTTCTTACAGAACAATAATATTCCATAACATTCATATATCACAATTTATTCAGCCATTCTCCAATTGATGGGCATTCACTCAGTTTCCAGTTTTTGGCCACTACAAAAAGTGTTGCCACAAACATTTTTGCACATCCAGGTCCCTTTCCCTTCTTTAATATCTTTTTGGGATATAAGCCTAATAGTAATCCCTCTGAATAAAAGGATATGCACAGTTTGATAACTTTTTGAGTATAGTTCCAAACTGCTCTCCATAATGATTGGCTCTCTTCACAACTCCAATAATGCATCAGTGTCCCAGTTTTCCCACATCCCCTCCAACATTCCTCATTCTTGTCATCTTAGCCAATCTGGCAGGTGTTTAGTGATATCTCAGAGTTGTCTTAATTTGCATTTCTCTGATCAGTAGTGATTTGGAACACCTTTTCATATACATAGAATAGTTTCAATTTCATCATCTGAAAATTGTGTGTTCATATCTTTTGATCATTTATCAGTTGGAGAATGACTTGATTGCTTATAAATTACAGTCAATTCTCTATATATTTTAGAAATGAGGCCGTTATCAAAATCTTTGATTGTAAATTTTCCCAGTTTGTTTCCCTTCTAATCTTGTCTGCATTAGTTTTGTTTGTACAAAAGCTTTTTAACTTGATATAATCAAAATTTTCTATTTTGTGATTAATAATGATCTCTAGTTCTTCTTTGTTCACCAATTCCTTCCTCCTCCAGAGGTCTGAGTGGTAAACTATCCTATATTCTTCTAATTTATTTATAATCTCATTCTTTATGCCTACATCATGAACTCATTTTGATCTTATCTTGGTGTAAGTGTTAAGTGTGGGTCAATGCCTAGTTTCGGGCCATACTAGTTTCTAACTTTGCCAGCAGTTTTTGTCAAATAGTGAATTGTTTTTCCAAAAGTTGGGGTCTTTGGGTTTGTCAAACACTAGATTGCTAGAGTTATTGACTATTTTGTCCTTTGAACCTAACCTATTCCACTGATCAACTAATCTATTTCTTAGTCAATAACAAATGATTTTGGTGATTACTGCTTTATTTAGTTTTAGATCAGGTACAGTTTAGATCAGGCCGCCTTCATTTGATTTTTTTTCCCATTAGTTCCCTTGAAATGCTTGACCTTTTGTTCTTCCAGATGAATTTTGTTGTTATTTATTTCTAGGTCATTAAAATAGTGTCTTGGGAGTCTGATTGGTATAGCACTAAATAAATAGTTTAGGTAGTATTGTCATCTTTATTATATTCTCTCGGCCTATCCAAGAGTACTTAATATTTTTCCAGTTGATGCAAAGATCTGACTTATTTGTGTGGAAAGTGTTTTGTAGTTTTGCTCATATGGTTCCTGACTTTCCTTTGGCAGATAGATTCCCAAATATTTTACACTATCAACATTTATTTTAAATGGAATTTCTCTATCTCTTGCTATTGGATTTTGTTAGTGATGTATAAAACTGCTGAGGATTTATGTGGATTTATTTTGTATCCTGCAACTTTGCTAAAGATGTGGATTATATCTAATAGCTTTTTAGTAGAATTTCTGGGATTTTCTAAGTATACCATCATATCATCTGCAAAGATTGATAATTTGGTTTCCTCATTACATACTCTAATTCTTTTAATCTCTTTTCCATCTCTTATTGTGAAGCTAGAATTTCTAATACAATATTGAATGGTAATACTGATAGTGGGCAACCTTGTTTCACTCCTGATTTTTTTAGGAATTGTAATGTTTTCATTGGTTTTCTGGAGCTCTTGGGAGCTTTGTTTCAGCAAAATAATCACCACAAGAATAGCCAGGTGTTAAAGTCCAAATTCTTTATTGTCTCCTTGTCTAGGGCCCCGGGCCAGCTTTTTTGCAGGCATTCTGGAGTCTTGGTTTCAGTGGAGAAGTGCAAGAGGCCAGCCACCATGATGGTGTGAGATGGAGTGAATGAATCTGGCTGAGTTTGTCCCAGTTTATATGCTCTATTTTAAATACATCATAGGTGTGAATCTTGTAGAACTATATTAAGTAGCATGTTCATGGACTGAACTAGAGAACTATTAACCTCTATGCTAAATTAGATAACCATTCTTATGAATTCCACTGAGTTAACGCCTTGTAAAAATCCTTTTTTCAAGTACAAGAATTCTGACCCATAACAGGGAATGATTACAGTTTATCAGCATATGATGTTTACTGATGGTTTTAAATAAATACTACTGACTATTTTAAGGAAAAGTTCCTTATAATCTCTAGGTTTTTTTTTTTTTTTTAATAGGAATGGGTGTTGGATTTTATCAAATCCTTTTTCCTGCATCTATTAAGATGATCATGTGGTTTTTATTAATTTGGTTATTGATATAGTCAATATGTTAATAGTTTTTCTAATATTGAACTAGTCCTGCATTCCTGCTATAAATGCTACTTGGTCATGGTGTATTATACTGGGGATGATTTTCTATAATTTTTTTGCTAATATTTTATTTAAGATTTTTGCATCAATATTGATTAGGGAGATTGGCCTATAATATTCTTTCTCTGTTTTCATCCTACTTGGTTTAGGTATCAGTACCAAGTCTGTGTCATAAAAGGAATTTGGTAGGACTCCTTCAATCCCTATTTTATTAAATCATTTATATAGCATTAGAGTTAATTGTTCTTTAAATGTTTGGTAGAATTCACATGTAAATCCATCTGGTCCTGGGGATTTTTTCTTAAGGAGTTGTTTAATAGCTTATTCCATTTCTTTTTCTAAAATGGGACTATTTACCAATTTGCTTCTTCTTCTGTTAATCCCAGGCAATCTATATTTTTGAAGGTATTCATCCATTTCACTTAGATTACCAAGTTTATTGGTATAAACTTAGGCAAAGTAATGTCTAATTATTGCTCTAATTTCATCTTCATTAGTGGAAAGTTCTTCCTTTTCGTTTGATTTTCCTCTTTCCTTTTTCTAATCAAATTTACCAAGTTTATTTATTTTCTTGGTCTTTTTTCATAGAACCATCTCTTAGTTTTATTTATTAATTCAATAGGTTTTTTTTTTACTTTCAATTTTATTAATCTCTCTATTTTTAGAATTTTGAGTTTAGTGTTTGGGTTTTTTTTTAATTTGCTCTTTTTATAGCTCTTTTTGGTTGTAAGCTTAATTCATTGATTTTTCTTTTTGTCTATTTTATGCAAGTAGGCCTCTAGAGATGTAAAATTTCCCCTTATTACCACTTTGGTTGCATGCCACACATTTTGTATGATGTCTCATTATTGTCATTCTCTTTGGCGAAATTATTAATTGGGTCTGTGATTTGCTGTTTTACCCAATCATTCCTTAGGATGAGATCATTTAGTTTCCAATTACTTTTTGGTCTATTTTCCCCTAGCTTTTTATTGAATGTAATTTTATTGCAACATGATCTAAAAAGAATGCATTTACTATTTCTGCCTTTCTTCATTTGAATTTGAGGTCATTATGTCCTAATATATGGTCAATTTTTGTATAAGTTCCATGAATTGCTGAGAAGAAAGCATACTCCTTTCTGTCTCCATTTAATTTTTGCCAAAGATCTATCATACCTAACTTTTCTAGTGTTCTATTTATCTCTTTAACTCATTTCTTATTTATTTTGTGGTTTGATTAATCTAGATCTGAGAGTTCAATGTTGAGTTCTCCCACTATTATAGATTTTCTGTCTATTTCTTCTTCTAGCTCTCTTAACTTCAATTTAGATGCTATACCACTTGATGTATATATGTTTAGTATTGATATTGCTTCATTATCTATGCTACCCTTTAGCAAGATATAGTGTCCTTCCTTATCTCTTTTAATTAGATCAATTTTTGCTTTTGCTTGATCTGAGATCAGGATACATTGCCCTGCTTTTTTGGCTTCACCTGAAGCATAGTAGATTCTGCTCCAATCTTTTACGTTTACTTTATGTTTATCACCCTGCTTCAAGTGTGTTTCCTGTAAACAACATATTGTAGCATTCTGGCTTTTAATCTAGTTTGCTATCCACCTCTGCTTTATGGGGGAGTTTATCCCATTCACATTTATGGTTAACATGACTAATTCTGTATTTCATGCCTTCTTGTCAACCCCAGATTATGCTTTTCTCTTTCCTTTCCCCTTTACCCCTCTCCCCAGTATTAAACTTATAACAGCTCTCCCTCTTTAGCATCCCTCCTCTTTTCTTAAACCTTTCCCCTTACATTTTCTGTATTCCCTTCTATTTAACCTACTTCTTCCCTTTTCGCTTTTCCCCTCCCACTGTGGGAAAAGTTTCTCTGTAAACCGAATATGTCTAATATTTTCTCTTTGAGCCAATTCTGATGAGAGTAAGATTCATACTATATTCATTCCCTTCCCTTCTTTCCCTCAGATATAATAGGTTTCTTTTGCCTCTCCTTGAGATGTAGTACCTCCACTTTTCCCTTTTTTGTTACAATTTCCTTTCCACCTTTAGTTCCTTTTCAATATTATAACAGTAAAACTTAATTATACATGTTCTCTTTATGTATACACATAACAGAAATACAGTTCTCAAGAGTTCATTTTACCTTTTTGTGCTTCTTTTGAGTCCTGTATTTGGAGGTCAAACTTTTTGTTTAGCTCTGTTTTTTTTTTTTTTTTTTTTTTTTTTTTGTTGGTTTGTTTGTTTGTTTGTTTGTTTTGTTTTGTCAGAAATAAATGGAATTCACCTATTTCATCTGATGTACATCTTCCTCCTGGAAGAAAATGTTCATTTTAGCTGGGTAAGTTATTATTGGCTGCATACTAACTTCCTTTGCCTTTCAGAATATCAGATTTCAGGCCCTGTGATCCTTTAATGTGGAAGCTGCTAGATACTGAATAATCCTTATTGTGGTTTCTCTGTATTTCAATATTTTTTTCTGGCTGCTTGCATTATTTTTAACTTGGTCTGAAAGTTCTGGAATTTTGCCACAATATTTCCTGGAGTTTTGATTTTGGGATCTCTTTCATTAGGTGATCTATTTTACCTTATGTCTCAATGTCTGTTTTACCTTATGTTTCTATAACATCTGGGCAGTTCTCTTTGATGATTTCCTGAAAAATAGTGTCTAGGTTCTTTTTTCATCATGATTTTCAGGGAGTCCAATAATCCTTAGATTTTCTCTCCTAGATCTATTTTCCAGGTCTGTTGTTTTCCCAAGTAAGTATTTAACATTTTTTTCCTATTTTTTTTCCATTTTTTTGGTTTTGCTTGACTGATTCTTTGTGTCTCCTCGAATCATTCATTTTTATTTGTTCAATTCTGATTTTTAATGAATTATTTTCTTCATTTACTTTTTTAAAATTTCTTTTTGTAATTGTCCAATTGAGATTTTTAAAGAGTTGTTTTGTTCTATGGAATTTTTTTTCCATTTTGCCAATTTTATTTTTTAAGGAGTTATTTTCTTTTTCCAATTCACTAATTCTGTTTTTCAGGAAGTTGATTTCTTTTTCCACTCTATCTTTTAATGAGTTACATGTCTTATCTAGACCCGCTTGCAAAAGCTTCCCTTTCCTTTCTCCATTTTTCTACTAGCTCTCTTTAAAGAGCATTTTTAATTTCTTCTATGAGAGCCTTATGTGTTGAGGACCAAATCATATCCACCTTTGGATCTAAAGATACACTGTTTTTAGGTTCCTCAAGATTTGAAATCTGTTCTCTTTCAGTACAGAAGCTATCTATAGTTAGAACCTGTTTTGCCTTTTTACTCGTTTTAACAAAAACAAAATGCATTCTGCTTTTGGGGCAATGTGGGGTTATCAAGCTTCCTAAACAGATAACAGGTAATAGTAGTGAAGCAGCACTGGGACAGCAGTGGCTGTGCTGAGATCAGCCTCTGTGATGGGATCAGCATCTGCACTGGGATTACCGGTTGCATGCTGAGATCATGCTGAATCCCTCCCAGTGCTGAATAGGTGTGACCAGGTCCCAAGAGACTCTAACATTTTGGGGTTGTAGTCTTTACCCCTTGTGTTTATACCTTCTCTGCTGATCTTCTGACTTACTGCCAGAGCACAGTAGCCGACACTATGGTAAAGTTCTCCCCACAGATTATCACTTGGCAAAGACCACACCCCATCACATCCCTGGTCTGCTCAGCATGAGCTATTTCCCATACTCTCATTACCTATCTGCCTGCCTGGCCTCACCCCATTCTGTCCCCTGCATGAGCAAAAACTGACTTTTTCTGGTGAATTTCTAGAATATCTTCAGTTGGTAATGTTTTGTACTCCCAATATTCATGGGTTTTGACAGTCAAGCACTAATTCAGAGCTGAGTTTCAAAAAAAAAATAGTTTGAGGGTATAGGAAAGCTCAGAAAGATGCCTCTGTCCTCTCCTCAATCTTCTGCTGTTGACTTTTTAAATGTGACTAGATTTGCTTAACTTTAAAATATATTTTTAAAGAGGCTAATTATTTATAGTCTTTTTTTCTTTAAAAATCTTTTATACCCAGCAACATTTTGAAGTTTAATCATTTAAAAATCAAACTTGCTGTTACTTTGAAAAACAAAGCAAAGATTTTCACCAGGGATATTGACTGGAAACTTTCTCATGGGAATTGAATAAAAAAGTTGTTGGAGAAAAATAAATTTAACATTTTATCTCCATTAATATTTTGTTCATTTATCATTTACTTACTACATGGCAGACATTGCACTAGTCAGCAGAACAAAAAAACTATGTTTCATTATCATTTTATTAAATGAATCATCTTTGTGCTTGATTTTCATTGAAAATATTATTTTAAAATATGTACTTTTTTTCTTTATATTCTTTTTTTTCCTTAAGAATTATTTAAACAACAAATCATATTGGATAAGTTTCAGCATTTACTAAGTGTTTAGGTACAATTTTAAAAGAATTTTTGTGAAGGCTTGGAAAATCACAGCATATGCTATAATACCAGAGAAACTGAGGCAAAATGATTGGTTTTTAATCTTTTAATTGTGGAGAGTTTAGGCTAGGCAATCTAACGGAAATAAAAAAAATCATTCAACCTTGAGCAACTGAAGCAGAGAAATTTTATAGCTAATTAGGGTTTGCAAATAGCTTATAAGAGAAACAAAGGCAGATAAGAGGGTCAAGGACCCTGGGTAAGCTGACAAGCTATAATTTCAGGAAAGGATCATAACTTAGTCCTGACAGTGTAATGGTCAATATAAGAAAGTCAGGGCAGGAGACAATCACTGGAGAGGAAATGAAGAGGAATTAGCAAGAATCAAGATAATGTACCTGGATTTAATGATCCAATGGAATGTAAAATGGCCAGAGCTTCAAAGGTTTTTTTGAGTCAATTCCTCCCATCCTAATCGCAAGGACAAAGGGGAGAGGGATAATAATAATTTTATTTTATTTAGGGCATAGCAATTCAGGGCATAACAATGCAATCAAGGAAAATGGAAGTCTTTCCTATTAAATTTTATTTTGTGTTTTTAGATGGTCTTTTAATTTGTCAAAATCATATAACGGTTTCCTTTTAATTTGTACTGTTTTCAGGACAGCTAGGTAGTGCAATCAATAGAGTATGACCCTGAAGTCAAAAAAATCTGAGTTCCAATCCAGTCTCAGATATTTGATACTAGCTGTATGACCCTATACAAGTCATTTCACCTTTACTGTAAAAGAAAAAATAAAGAAAATAACAATTTTGCCATTTTATTTTTTTAATAAATAGAAAAAGAGAATTCAGTATTTTATATAGCTAATAATTGACATCATTTATATCTGTAGGAATTGTGATATCAACCTTCAAATGTATTTTAAATCATTTAAATTTCTCATAAATGTATTTCAAATTCCCCAAGGAGGAAATAAGTATATGACTTCACTCTTCATAATTAGCAATCCCTAATATGGGGGAAAATTGAACATTAAACATGGGGATTTGAGACAAATGAAGATAGGAAGTTTCTGATTTAGATGTGATTTTTGGAAAATTAATTATTATTTTTAAATATAATGAAATATATAATTGGTTGGCCATCTGAAACTCTTACATATTTAGATGCTTAGATGAAATTTTGTCTTTGTGAACACTTACTTTACCAGTACAGACCACAAGTCTTTTCACTCCTTTTTTTTTTTTCCTGTGTAATTGTCCATATTTAAATACACATATGCTGTTATTCCATTACCTTTTTCTTTGGTCAGAATCTTTTACCCTTCATATATTGTGTTATTTTACAATGTACAGATTGTATGTTAATAATAATATATAATAGAAATTTTTGGTACTGTTTGCTATTTAAAGGTTGGGGACACAGAACTAGTTATCAATAAAATACCCATTAAACTATATGAAGAAATAAGCCTTATCCATAACAATGAATATAGTACACTATTCTAAGATTCTTCTCTTTTCCTTCCCCTACTTCTCCCTCCTTTTCCTTTTCTTCCTCCTCTTAGTAAAAATACAGTAACAGAATCTTCTATTATATCCAAATGTTTCTTCAGCCAGTCTCCAACTTATGAGTACTCACTTGATTTTCAGTTCTTCACTACAACAAAAAGTGCCTCTAAAAGGATTTTTGTACCTATGGGTCATTTTCCTATATCTCTTACCTCTTAAGGGTATAATATTAGAAATTGATGAGGTGCAAGAATTGAAGGTAAGAGATCCCTTCTGGTCAATGTTTCAGGTTCTTTGTGAAAGAATTCACAAAGGGGATTTATTTTCACTAAGAAGATGGCTTTCTCAGTGGGCAGGATAGTTTTGTGAAGGTTTTGTGAAAATAGCTTCATCAGTGGACTAATTCCAGAAGGGCAAATTACTCCTGATGAGGAATTAGCCTAGGTAGCTTAAGAAAACAGTAGGCTAAGAAGACAGCTTTCTTAGTGGACAAAATCCTGTTTGGACTTCTGCAAAGATTTGGGGGTCAGAGTTGTCTTTTATTAGCCTTCTGAGGCTTAGGGCTTCAATTCAATTCAATTCAAAATTGAATGAGATTACTTAATTGGGAGTTTGAGCCACTTAAAAGGATGTTAACTATGCCCCAGGCTGAGATTTCCAATTAAATGAGATTACTTATCTTGGGAAGGATTCTGTCTGGGAAAAGATGTGCCCCTCCCAGGGCTTGAGATTCAGGAATTTCTGAATTCCAAAAGGGGACACAGTTTATATCAGGGCCCCAAAGGTTAAAGGGGGACACAATTTTCATCAAAATGATATTGTGGAGTCAAAGAATTAGCACTGTTTTGTGACTTTGGGATAAAATTCCAAACAATTTTCCAGATAGTTGGTCCAATTCACAATTCCAATAATAATATATTGATATGCCCATGTTCTCATATTCCTTTCAACAAATTTCATTTTCCATTTTTTGGTCATATTTTCCAATCTGATAGGTATTAGATAAAACCTCAGAGTAAATGAGAAATAACAAAAGGGATGGATTCAGAGAAAAATTATTAAGGCTAATATGAATTGACACAGATTGAGGTGAATAGAACCAAGAGAATAATCAATACTTTGACCAAACCATTCTAAGGAAAAACAGCTTTGTAATATTCATAGTGTAAAGCTTAGAAGCAACAATCTGTAATGTTCAGCTCTGTGTTTCAGTACCAATTCAACAAAATGTTTTAGTCTGTTCAGTCATGAATAAATAATTCATAGAAATAAATAATAAATTAATTTAAATTGAATAAATTTATACAAAGAAGTGATTTATACATAATATGCATTCAATAAATATGTGTTGGATGAAGTAAAGAAGGTAAAAGCAATTTATTGATTTAATAAAAACATCTGTGATAAAGAGAATTGGAAATTAGTCTGTGATTAAAAATATAAACTAAAAGAATGAATCAACTTTGTGGTCAAAATATAATTTGCTTTTATGTAATATTTTAAAGTTTGTGACTTCTAGCCAAGATGGCTGAGAGGAGGCACACAGTTATGTAAGCTCCGCGTTTTCTCTCAGAATCCATTTCATTACAAACCTCTAAATTAATGCTTGACTGAAAAAAAAAACAAAAAACATCACAAATAGTTACCAAGAGAAGACATCCTTGAAATTTGCCAGGAAAGGTCTGTTTTTGCTTGAGGGGGGGAAAGGTTTTAGATCGGGCACAAGCTGAGGGAAGGAGGCAGCAGCAAGAGCCCGACAGGCAGCTCACAGCTGAGCAGACCAGAACGGGATGGGATGTGATCTCCACAGTCTCTGTGGGGGGAGCTTTGCTACAGGATTGGATACTTTGCTCTGGCAACAAGTCAGTAGCCCAGCAGAGAAGCTAAAAACACTGCAGGGTGAAGAATACAACCCCAAACAGCTGGAGTCTCTTGGGACCTGGCCACCCCTCCCCCACAGTGTCTCAGCATGCTCTCAGAGTCTCAGAGTACAGGCGAAGCACAGTCCCCCTACTGCCTCGCTGCTGCTCTGCAGTCTGTAGAGGAAGCTCAGTAACACCACTCAGCCCCTCCCCCAAAAAAGCAGACTACATTTAGGGGTTGTTTCTTTTTTTTTTTCTTTGCTAGTTTGTCTTTGATTCTTATCTGACAAAATGAGCAAAAAATTGAAAAGGACCTTAACCCTTGACAACTTCTATGTGAATAGAGAGCAGACTCTAAACCCTGAGGAGAATAAAAACAGACAGTCCCCAGGTGAATCCCCAAAGAAAGAAATCATCTGTTCCTCAGTACAGATGAATCGCATAGAAGAAATTACAAAGGCTCTCACAAGAGAGCTAGAATAAAAATGGGAAAAGGAGAGAGAGGCTTGGCAAGGAGAGTCTGGAGAAGTCATCCCACTCATTTAAAGACAGAGTCGATAAAGAAATAAAATCCTTGAAAAAATAGGATTAGTGAATTGTAAACAGATAATAGCTCTCTAAAAAACAAAATTGGCAAAATGGAAAAAAATTGCATAGAACAAAAGAACTCAATTGGACAATTAGAAAAAGATATTAAAAAAGTGAGTGAAGAAAATACTTCATTGAAAATCAGAATCGAACAAATGGAATTGAATGACTCGAAGAGACAAGAAGAATCAATCAAGCAAAATCAAAAACATCAAACAATGGAAAGGAATGTGATATACCTTCTTGGGAAAACAACAGACCTGGAAAATAGATCTGGGGAGACAATCTGAGAATTATTGGACCCCCAGAAAAATATGATGAAAAAAAGAGCCTGGACACTATTTTCCAGGAAATTATCAAAGAGAATTGCCCAGAAGTCATAGAAACAGAGGGTAAAATAGACATTGAAGGAATTCATCAATCACCTACTGAAAGGGATTCTAAAATCAAAACACCAAGGAATATAGTGGCCAAATGCCAGAACCCTCAGATGAAGGAAAAAATGCTGCAAGCAGCTAGAAAAACCTAATTCAAATATAGAGGAGCCACAATAAGGATCACCCAGGATCTAGCAACATCCACATTAAAAGATCAAAGGGCCCGGAATATGGTATTCCAAACGGCTAAGGAACTTGGTATGCAACCAAAAATAACTTACCAGCCAGAATGAGCATCTTTTTGCAGGGAAGAAGATGGACATTCAACAAAATAAGCCAATTTCACCTATTTTTGATGAAAAAAACAGAACTTAACAAAAAGTTTGATCTACAAATATAGAACTCAAGAAAAACCTAAAAAGGTAAAAATAAATCTTGGGAACTATATTTTGGCTATAAAGATGTATAAAGAATACATGTATTCTTGTTCTAGAAACTACATGTGGAAAGGACATTGTACCAGAAAAAGGGTAAAGTGGGGATACTACATCTCACGAAGAGGCAAAGGAAATCTATTATATCTGAGAGAAAGAATGGAGGGGGAATGACTATAGTGGGTATCTTACTGCCTTCAGAATTGGCTTTAAGAGAAAAATTTTAGACATATTCAATTTATGGTGAAACTTCTCCCACCTCATTGAAAAGTGAGAAGGGAAAAGTGAAAAGGGAAGGAACAAACTAAGTGGAAGGGAATACGGAAACTGTGAGGGAAAGTGGTAAGATAAGGGGAGGAACTCTAAGGCAGGGGTGGGGGGGAGGGATACTAAAAAGGGAGGGCTGTGAGAAGCAAGTGATGCTCACAAGCTTAATACTGGGAAGGGGGGTAAAGGGGAAAGAAGGGAGAAAAGCATAAACAGGGGTTATCAAGATGGCAAGCAATATAGAATTGGTCATTTTAACCACAAATGTGAATGGGGTAAACTCCCCCATAAAGAGGAAGTAGTTCGCAGAATGGATTAAAAGCCAGAATCCTACAATATTTTGTTTACAGGAAACATACCCGAAGCAGGGAGACACATGCAGGTTAAAAGTAAAAGGTTGGAACAAAATCTACTATGCTTCAGGTGAAGTCAAAAAAGCAGGGGTAGCCATCCTGATCTCAGATCAAGCTAAAGCAAAAATTGATCAAATTAAAAGAGATAAGGAAGGGCACTATATCTTGCTAAAGGGTAGCATAGATAATAAAGCAATATCAATATTAAACATATATGCACCAAGTGGTGTAGCATCTAAATTCTTAAAAGGGAAATTAGGAGAGCTGCAAGAAGAAATAGAGAGCAAAACTATAATAGTGGGAGATCTCAACCTTGCACTCTCAGAATTAGATAAATCACAGCACGAAATAAATAAGAATATTTTCTTCCCGGGTTATTTTTACCTTCTGAATCCAATTCTCCCTGTGCAACAAGAGAACTGTTCGGTTCTGCACACATATATTGTATCTAGGATATACTGCAACATATTTAACATATATAGGACTGCTTGCCATCTAGGGGAGAGGATGGAAGGAGGGAGGGAGGAGAAAAATCAAAACAGAAGCGAGTGCAAGGGATAATCTTGTAAAAAAAAATTACCCATGCATGGGTTCTGTCAATAAAAGTTATTATAAAATAAAAAAATAAATTAAAATTAAAAAAAAAATGTTTGTGAAGTCCTTTACAAATATGATTTCATTTAATCCCGACAACAAAACTAGGACAAATATAATAAAAATAAAAAACATAAATAAATAAATAAAAATAAAAACATAGGACTTTTATCCCCATTTTATAGATGACAAAACTAAAGCAAACAGGTCAAATGACCTGTCCTGGGACACAGAGCTAATGAGTGTGACCTACTCTACTTTGCATCAGCATTGGCTTCAATTCCTCCAAACACCATACTTATATCTAAATAAACTAATCACATGAAATCTCATCACTATGCTAATAGACTCAAGTTTTTGACAGTCACTTGTAAAAGATGGAACTCTAAAGAAGTATACTTAAAAGAAGGTGTTTAACTCAGTGGAATTGATAAGACAATGGTTATCTAGTCTAGTATGGTGATTAATAGTTCTCTAATTCAGTATGATTGAGTTAATCTTACAACAAGGTGTTAATTCAGTGGAATTAATATAATGATTCTCTAGTTTACATGTACTTAGTACTTAATATAGTTCTACAAGATTGACACATATTCTACAAGATTGGCATCTATGATAATGTATAAGAGCCAACAAGGACTGGGAGAGAGGCATTCCATCTCCCACCAACCTGGTGCCTGGACTGTCTTCCTTCGTTTCTCCACTGAGACCAAGGCCCATCTGAAGGCCTCCAGAAAACTAGCCTGGGCTCTAGGTGAAAGAGACAGACTATGAAGGAAATAATAAAGACTTTGGACTTTATCACTGAGTATTCTTGTGGTGATTATTCTGCTAAAACAGGCTTATCTCAAGATCTCCAGAAAACTAATCAGAACCTTACAGTCACTGACTTCTCAATTCACCCTTCTCTGCCTTTCCCCTCTGGAGTGCTAGAGGGATGGCATATGAAAGATCTTCTGAGATCTCAGACCATTCAATGTAACTCATTTTCTATCATCAGATCTGCTTCATTTAACTAGATTATCCTCTTGGATTCTCTCCCTTATTTGTGAGGGATTTATTGAATTGAATTGAGTACCTGAAACCAAGTTTAAACAAGGGTTTTCCTGAATCCACTCCTTTTTCCAAGAACTCTCTAGATTACCAATATAGTGAATTTTAGTGAAAAATTTTATCTGCAAGTACAAATCATAATGAAATCACTATAAAACAGTGGTTCACTGAATTTATTACATTTGAGAAATCTGAGTGTACCAATTATGAATCAAAATTGTATTTATTTCTTTATAAGCCAGAAGTTTTTACTACTGGGCTCAGAATGTGTTGTTGAACATGATAATGACTTCCAAGTTTATTCAAAGTTGTATAAATTTACAATTCCTGAAGCTCACTGTTTTCTGCTTTCTAGACTTTCAAATTTTATTCCCAATCCCAAATAGTCCACAGAAGAATTGAATAGTTGAAAAGGAATAAAAAGGAGGAGAATGCTGGGAGAGCAAGAACAAATCATAAAAACTAGAGAGAGAGAACACAGGAGAAAAGGGTAATTGGTCATATCAAAGGCTATTGAGAAGTTAAAAAAAAAAAAAAAGAAAAATGATTGAGGGACCAGCTGATAGATTTGCCAATTTAAAGATCACTGGTAATTTCAGAGAGAAAAGTTTGAGTTGAATGATGAGTTTGGCAACTAGACTGCAAAGAGTTTTAAACAAGATCAGAAGAAAGGAAGGGGAGACTAATTCTAGACTAGTCATTTAGACATAAATAGGGAGAAATATAAGAAGCAGTTGATCAGGGAACCAAATTAAGAGGTTTTGCTACCCTTGATTCCCAGTAAAGGAAACACATGAAGAGGTTCAGGGTTATTTCCCCAAATGATGGGGTTCAGCACAGGGTCCCCTTGATTCCCCTAGGATTCAGTGCAGTTCAGGAAGTTGTGGGAACCCCTTTGGTGGGTGCAGAGGTCCTTCATAAAGGAATTTCTGAACCCAAAAGGCTAGACTGGCAAAAAGAAGTTTATTATTGACATTGGGAAGTCAGCCTTTGCTAGACTGAGAATGGTAGTCATAAAAAATTTAACCCTATTTCCTTTGAACTTTTGCACTAAAAACAGTCACAAATCTAAATTTGTTCATAACTGAAACATACACCCTATACATTTACCTTATAACAGTAGAGACTAAAAGAAATGATACTAGAAAATGCTTAGGCAAATATGTATACACTGGATAATTCATAATTCGTATTAGAAATTTTTATGGGGGCAGCTGGGTGGTGCAGTGGATAGAGCATTAGCCCTGAAGTCAAGAGAACCTGAGTTCAAATATGACCTCAGACACTTAACACTATCTAGCTGTGTGACCCTGGGCAAACACCTTAACCCCAATTGCTCCAGCCAAAAAGAAAATTAAAGAAGAAAAAAAAAATTAGGATCATAAAATTTTATTGAAAAACTTCAAAAATAAGGTATTATGAATAATGAGGAATGAATCATTGAAAGATTTGTAATAGTCTTAAGCTGAAGAACAGATTGGAACAAAATTTATAGCCCTCTGCTATATGACCAGAGTTTCTAACAAATCCTCTGGAAGCCAGGAATGCCTCATCTTAATGAGACATACTCATTATCCTTCTTAGAGGAGTCTATTGGCTTCCAGCCAATGCATGGTATAGGGTTAGAACAGCAGGACCGAGGGTGCCCATGTGTCCACTTAGAGAGTCAAGGGAATGGAGGGCAGAGAGAGGGCAATTAAAAAAGGGCAGTTTGGTGTAGGCTGTGCTATACTTCCTGAAGTAAGTTGCTGTATGAGTCCTTGTTTGCCTGGGCAAACAAAGAGATGGGTTCCCAAACACCTGGTTATTGCTTTGGTCCACAGAGACTGGGAAGTGCAGAACCATGGACTGAGGGTCCCATGGCATGAGAAGTCATAGCCAGGTTGAATTACATCATTTAGGTGAGATATGCCACTGAGGTGGCTATCCTCTACCTGAGCCAATTCTTCTAATTCCTTTTAAAGATGAATGTGGGTATACTATTTTGAGAAGGGGAATAAAGAGCAAAATGATAAGCAATTGAATTTGGAGTAAAATTTGAGAATCAGCAGGAATTTTGAAATAACCAATCAAAAGTCTTCCTTTTTATTTTTAGTTAACAATGTAAAGTTGGTTTCAACTAATGATGTAAATAAACTCAATTGGGGACTCAGTTTTAGTTAATCAGTTAAATTTTGACCATTTGAACACAGAAACCATTCTTAATTTCCAGGGTCTATTTATAAGTTAATGTTTGGTCAAAAAGGAGGCAAAATGGACTTAGAATGGAGAACTTTGGGGTTCAGGTTTAGGTTCTATCATGTACTAGCTATTTGACAAGTCATGGGGCAAGTTATTGAAAGACTGATCTCTCATTCTGTTTCCATATGTATAAAATGTGGTTAATGTAGGACAGCTAGATATAGAGTGTTAGACCATGAGTTGAGAAGTACTGAGTTCAAATCAGTTTATTTGCTATGTGATCCTAAGCAAATCACTTAATATCTATAACCTCAATTTCCTAGTCTGTAAAGTGAAGATATTAACAGAATCTATTTTCCAGGGTTATTGTGAGAATCAAATGAAACAATTGAAAGGCACTTAATATAGTACCTGGAACAGAATAAGTATTACATGTTAGTTATCATTATTATTAATAATTAATGATACATGTTCTGCCTTACAATTTGGTAAGAAAATCACTTTGTAAACTGCTGTCAACAGCGGTATAAAAAGTCACATTCAAGACTCTCATTTAGTCCTTTGTTGGCAGTCAGAATCTAATATAGTAAGGAAAGATTTTGAAAAAAAGAAGCAAATGAAAAGGGTAAAAGAGGAGATAAAATAAGACAAAATGAATGCCAAAACAATATATTTAGGAATTCATGGAAACATATTTTTTGATAAAATAGAGAACACAAAAGATTTAATGTCCTAACTTGTTTATCTTTAGACTCAATTTTTAAACTCTATACTGGATAAGTTCCACAACAGCAGCAAATATCTTTGGTGAACTTCTATCTATCTCTCTATCTCTCTATCTCTCTATCACTTTGCTTGAACATTAATAATCAGAGTTTAGTTCAACAATCTGTTATTTTATCTTTCAATGAATCTTATATTATTTTAACATATGCACAGGAAACTTTTTGGAGAAAAGGCTTTACAGCTATAGTTTTGCTCTAATAAATAATTGCTTTTTAATCAACAAACAATTCATATAGTGGTGCTATAGGAGTATAAAGCATGGGATACCAGAGTCTCTTAAGAATTAAAATTATAGTTAACTCAAAGGCTAATGAAGAGATGCACAGTAGGGGTCAGTAGGCTGTAGTATATCATCAGTGAATAACTGTGCAAGAAAATTCATGTAGTATCTATTATAAAATAATTTTATGATCATAGTAGGAGAGAGGCTTGCCATGTAGCAAGATCAATAGATAAATTATGAACAGCTTTTGCACTACATTTTGGTACCCACATAACCCTCATCATGTTGACTTATTGACACATAGTTTAAGAAGGCATGGAAAGGAACACAGGTCAACTAAAGTATTCATTTAAGGGTCAAATTACTCATCTTCACTTTTGAAAATTTCAAGTAGAGCCACATTAACACAAATCTAGTTTGACCATTTCTTCTCTTTGTTCTTTGTTTTTTAGAAACATTGGACAAAAAAACAATATAAAATCAGATTATTGATGAATAATTAAGGTGGAATAGGTAGAATCTAAAATGGACTATATATAGTTATATCAGAACCTGAATGATAGGAGTAAAAATCCACTAAAAATGTATGAAAAATATGACATGCTGTACTACATTAGAAATGGTTTCTCTTCAGGTTTCCTGTCAGTTAATATAATCTGGTTTATGTAGAATGACATATCTGATTTCTGATATGTATGTAATATATACATACTACTTACCTCTTAAAAAGAAATGAGATCTCATCTTCCTCATCCCAATTAAAACTATGATTCAGATGAAAATTAACCAAACAAAGCTTCTCCAGTCTTCTTGCCTCAATTATCTGGATATTTCAGGTGAAAATTGTTAGGCTGTTTGTTGAAGGATGAGGAAAGGAGAGAGGAGATTGAATTAATTGCCTTAATTGACCTTTTTACTAGGCATGTGAATCCATGGACCCATTAAGGATGTTTTCCATTACTTCAGGATTAAAGGTTAATGTTTATAAACATCTATAGCACAACAGCTATTCATTAACTTATAATCAATTTATGGGAGGGAAAAGGAGGCATTGAGTACTTTAAATCACACAAGAAGCCATAGATTTCCCTATGGGAAAGGCAAAAGGAACACAGAGTGAAAGCTGATTGAGATGGTTGCTAGCACAAGACAGATACAAACTAAACAAATGTTATTATGGAAAAAAATGGCAATTAAAATTCTCTTAATTAGCCTGTCATTTTGTATTTATCATCATAATGTTTGTTTTTACAATGCTTTATTAAATCTGGCTTTATGACAAACAGTGTGATGGCAATGCATCCTGCTATGCAACATATGGTCTTACACCTAATGAATATTAATGTTTCAAAGCATAAATGGTCTTTGGGGATAGTGCTGATGGCTGGGAAACTCCTTCAGATGGCATTATTATTCAAAAAGGTTAACTTCCATGATTCTCTTAAAGCCTTCATCATAGTGGCCTGCAGTCTAAAATTGTAAATTCAAGCTCAAAGTTTGAAAAGGATACACCTTTATGCCTTTTGGTTTTTTTAATCCTTCTCTCATCCCATTCTCCAAAACCTGATACCTTACTATATGTCTCACAAGGAAAGAATTTCTGTCCCAAGAATTCTTTAGTTTCTGCTTTCTACCCAGGTAAATCCATTGTTCTAAGGGACCCACTGGTGAAATCATCTGCAGACTTGGCAAGATGTTTCCATCTGAAATTGATGTTTTTCATGCCTCATATTTTTCTTGTATTCCTATGAGATAATCCAAGGTGACTTTTTCCTAAAACCAGGGACTACATGACTGACAATCTGGAATTGTTGATGAGATATTAATTAACCTCACTGAAGCCTATCTATTCCCCTTACTTCTATCCTCCCCTTAATCCATTTTATCTCCATGGAAAAAGAACTGAATTTTGTGGTGAAGAATTTGGGTCTGAATCCCACTTTTGCCATTTATGACCTGTGTGACCTTGAATAACTTCATGGATCATTTTTTCTCATGTAAAATGTGGAAACTAAACTAAATAGTGAATGACACATTTCTATTCCTAAATCGAATATCCTATTTTCTCTCTCCTTGTTGAACTTTTTTTTTTGCAATCTATTTGCAATCTAAGATTTGAAGACTAAAAATGTGGAGAAATAGCAAACAATATGGAATATTGGTAATTTTCTTACTGCACACTATAGTTCCAGATGAAGAAGAAACCAATGCAGGTACAATTAGTGAAAGAAGATTAATTTTTAAGTTACTCTTGAAGCATTTCTCATAAGTAAGTTTTTAGTCATATAGCTTCATGCTATTTTTATTCAATAAATAAATAATAAAATGGACAGATGTGCACTTAAAACAAAATATATCCTTAGAAAACTTTCCCTCTGTGAAGATAGTTTTAGAAACAAAAATCAAGATAGAACCAGAAGTCCTCTTGTACAATAAAAATCTTTATCTGGAAAAATATATATTCTAAAACTAATGGTTAGAAAGGAAGGCACTGAAAATGTCCAGTATTTATTCTGGATAATAATGAAAATTATTGGGAATTGCTATTCCAGGAAAGTATGAAGTAGGAAAAATATGTCTAATATTGGGGAATTTAAATTATTATCGAGATTTCTACTATTTGTAACATTCCTTTAAAAAAAGTGGGGACAAAGGGCAAAATGATTTGAAAAAAATCTCAGAATCTGAAAACAAAAATCAAATAAAATTACAATAGAGTAGGGAAGAGTTTCAAACATTCCTTTAGGTAATAGTCCCAGAAAATAAGTTAAAACAGAGATGTTGCATAATGATGTATTTTAGTCTAGGAAAAGGAAACAAAAGTCAGGTCAGTGAGATGGAGCATAAAATAAATACATTAGTCCGATCCTTATTTCATCAGTTCTTTTGGCTCCTTCTCCATGGAAATATATTATGCATATATTCTGCCTCTCAATCTCATTATAAATGTTATCATAATAAAAGATGACTTACTGAAAAGGAATGACATCCTATGCAAATAACTGAGACCTCATACCTCAGATATGTAGCATGACCCTGGATTGCCAGAACCTGATTATAGTTCAGGTTGTGTCATTGATCCTATGAAAGTAAAGGACAAAGAAAACACGGTACAACCATGCCTAAGTGAAGGGGCAGGTCAATTCTCCAAAATCCTCTGCAGCTGTAAATCAAAACACTTTAAGGAGTTAGATAGCAGCCTTTACTAACACAGATATTCCTTCTGGACTGGGAATGAAATTAATTGGAGGCAAGAGGGAAGAGAAGAGATATCAAACAAAGTAACTGCCTCTCAGTCTTGAGGTCAGAGAACAGCAACTGCCTCTCAGTCTCCTTGTATCATCATCATCCGCTCACATGAAGAGATCCATTCTACAGATCTGAGTTAGACCTCCAGCAGTCACTAGTAGATGGCTCTAGTAACAACACTACAATATTACTATATAAGGGAAAATATTTTTTGAACATTATCTATTATATGAAATAGTTGTAGACTGTTGCCATGAAAGACAGATTTTGTCTATTTTTGTAACTTTTTCCTTCTCTTTTTAAGAAATATGTGCATAGTGTTACTACTGGGCTTATATCCCAAAGAGATTTTAAAGAAGGGAAAGGGGCCTGTATGTGCAAGAATGTTTGTGGCAACCCTCTTTGTAGTGGCCAGAAACTGGAAACTGAGTAGGTGCTTATCAATTGGAGAATGGCTGAATAAATTGTGGTATATGAATATTATGGAATATTATTGTGGGTAAGAAATGACCAACAGGTGGTGGAACTGTGAACGAATCCAACCATTCTGGAGAGCAATCTGGAATTATGCCCAAAAAGTTATCAAATTGTGCATACCCTTTGATCCAGCAGTGTTTCTATTGGGCTTATATCCCAAAGAAATACTAAAGAAGAGAAAGGGACCTGTATGTGCCAAAATGTTTGTGGCAGCCCTGTTTGTAGTGGCTAGAAACTGGAAATTGAATGGATGCCCATCAATTGGAGAATGGCTGGGTAAATTGTGGTATATGAATGTTATGGAATATTATTGTTCTGTAAGAAATGACCAGCAGGATGAATACAGAGAGGCATGGAGAGACTTACATGAACTGATGCTAAGTGACATGAGCAGAACCAGGAGACCACTTTACACTTCGACAACGATATTGTACGAGGATGTATTCTGATGGAAGTGGATTTCTTTGACAAAGACTCAGTTTCAATTGGTAAATGATGGACAGAAGCAGCTACACCCAAAGAAAGAACACTGGGAAACGAATGTGAACTATTTGCATTTTTGTTTTTCTTTCCAACTTGTTTTTACCTTCTGAATCCAATTCTCCCTGTGCAACAAGAGAACTGCTCGGTTCTGCAAACATATATTGTATCTAGGATATACTGCAACATATCTAACATATATAGGACTGCTTGCCATCTAGGGGAAGGAGTGGAGAGAGGGAGGAGAAAAATCGGAACAGAAGCAAGTGCAAGGGATAATGTTGTAAATAAAATTACCCAGGTATGGATTCTGTCAATATAAAGTTATTATAAAATAAAATAAAATATTAAAAAAAAAAAAAAAGAAATGACCAACAGGATGATTTCACAAAAGCTTGGAATAACTTACATGAAATGAAGCTTAGTGAAATGAGCAGGACTAAGGAGATCATTATATACTTCAACAACGATACTATATGATGATCAATTCTGATGGATGTGGCTCCCTTCAACAATGAGATGAACCAAATCAGTTCTAATAAAACAGTAATGAACTGAATCAGCTTCACCCAGCGAAAGAACTCTGGAAGATGACTATGAACCACTATTTCCTTCATAGGCTAATTGTACACTATTTCAAAGTTTGATTCTTTTTATACAGCAAAATAACTATATGGACGTATGTACATATATTATATTTGACTTATACTTTAACATATTTAACATATATTGCTCAACCTGCCATCGGGGGTAAAGGGTGAGGGATAGGAGGGGAAAAGTTGGAACAAAAGATTTTGCAAATGTCAATGCTGAAAAATTACCCATGCATATATCTTGTAAATTAAAAGCCATATAATAAAAAAGAAATATGTGCATAACATTAAATAATATTCACTTTATCGTATTTCAAAGTGGTACTCTTAAAATTATTGTATGTGAAATAAAAAAAAAAGATTGATGATTTCAACTTCCTTTTAAGTCATGTCTAACAAGATAGAATTAAGATAATTAATTACCTGAGACTCAAAGTGGTTTGCATTCCAGTGGTCCCAAATCTATTATCAAAGGTGTAATTTGAACCCATCTCTTATTTTAGATTGTTTTATTTTACATCTACTATACTATGCACCTTTTATTTATTGACTTAAATACAAATAAATATTGATTGTGCTTTAAGACATGTTATATTCTGAGGAAGCTACAATATGTTCTCTTATCTCAAATGACCTACGTCAATCTTGGGAAAAGAAGACTCTAGGAATGGATCAAGCAAGTAAACAAGAGGAGCTTAGTGGATAGAAAGCCCTCAGGCCCTTTGTTTGCACAGCTGACAGAAGGAATAGATGTAGTAGGGTTAATCTCATTCAGGCTGAGGACCTGTACACTCTTTTTAAAGGCAGCTCCTTATTTTCCCAATGATTTATTGTTTTCCTCAAAGAGGAAGATAATTTTACAATTTAGGAAAGAGTAGATTCCCTGTAGAGTCTCTCTCAGGATTATAGAGAGTGGCAAACATTTGTCTGTGTTTCCAAGTTGCTTAAAAGTTTCAGAATTTTTTAAAGACTATGTTATATTTCAAAACAATCAAATCAAATGATATAAAAAGGAACTGTTAAAGCTGTTGTCTGTGAAATGGATCTTTTAGTGAACACTTTGATGAAATTGTGATGTCCTTGATTATGGGTACCCTCTGTCGGTATAGATTGCAATCCATTTTTTTTTCTCATCTTCTGTAACTGTTTTACACATCTTCCAACAAATTATCCATACAAGGTCCTCTCAGTATACTAAGAGTCTTAGTTCAGTATGCTGGACACTGGCCTGCTGGTTTTCCTGAGAACAAAAAACTCTGGCTGAACCCCATTCTTGGAATGATTTCTCCTCTCCTTACAACTATGTACTGACTTCCCTGACTTCTTTTATGTTCCAATTCTTTTAAAGATAGCTTTTTTCAACCTCTCAATTCTAGACTCTTCCCTCTGTTAACTCTTTCCAGTTTATTCTATATACAGCTCTTTTTGTATGTCTGCACATTGTCTATCCTATTAGATTATAAAATGCATGAGGGCAGAAGTTGTCTTTTCTACCTTTTTAAATCACAAGAGCTTAACAGTGTCTGAAGGTGACACATTCATTGATTGATCTCAGACCTTCTTGACCTTCTATGAATATCAATGATTCAATGTAATCTATCCATTCCTCCTACTACTTTATTTTTCCTGACAGATATCTCTCTGGTGATGTCCTTCACATGGTTTTTATGCAATTATTTATAAATCAGACATTATACCTCTCCAATGATCTTTAGGTAAACATGATTGAATATATTTTTTAGAATTTATATGCAACTGAATTTTTTGTATGTTGATTTGGAATTAGGAAATGTAAAGCTGCATTTTACATATATTTTCTCATTAAATGTCCACAATAACCTGTAAGGTGGAACTGTATCCACTATGATATTTATCTTTCTTTCATCCCTTCCTCCTCCATGTTATAACTGTCAAGAGAAGGATTTAAATTTTAATAGCATCACAGCTGTGAAGCAAAAGATTCAATGTTTCATATACATATACACAATCCTTTGTTTATTCTGTTCCTTGTATTCTCTGTTGCTACCTGTGGAAGAACTTCATAAATCACATTCCAACCTTATTATTGCTAATTCTTTAGAAGGAATCCTTATGTAAGAATCTTGCTTACACAAGATCTATTTAACTAGGGAAGGCATTCAAGTCATGTATTTTTACAAAGGCATTATGAAAATGAAACTATGAAATTTGAATTTCTCCTTTTCATTAAGTCATACTACAGTTATATTCTATCTGCCTATCTGACCACTCCATTTTTCTTCTTTATCATCTTGGCTTCTTCTTTTACAAATATAAACAAATGCTTATAGGTCAAGCCTTAGATCTTGGATCTTATCATTTTATGTTTGCTCCATCAAAGACTTCTCTCACTTACATATCTTCAACTATAACTTGTATACAGTAAGAACCAAATCTACATCTCTCATCATGATCCCTGAAGAGCTAACATCATGCACAAGGACTTACTAGATATTTTTTATTCAAATATCTTAATAATCCTCTAATATAAGCTTGCTAAAAGCTAACACCTGGTGTATCTTTAGATGTTCCATGTATAGGACAGGCTCTCATTAAGTATCCATTAGATAAATAATATCCTTTATAAGAATTGCTAGATTGAATGGGATTGATTTCCGGTGAAAATGAATGTGAAAGATGATAGAAAATCCCAAACTCCAAAATTGTCTGAGGGTAAAATTCAGAATAACTGTTTAAAAAATGAACTTAGGGGCAGCTAGGTGGAGCAAAAAATATAGCACTAGACCTGAAGTCAGGAGAACCTGAATTCAAATCTGTCCTTAGACTTCCTAGCTGTGTTATCCTGGCCAAGTCACTTAATCCCAAATGAGTTTATAACAACAGAAGCAATGTCCTCTATCTAGTTCATGATTATACCCAAGGACAGAGACAGGGAGAAATACAATATTAGAGAAACTAGCCAGACAGTGCATTCAATGGATGTGGGGGTCATAAATCAGCCAAGCTTCATTAATAAGCAACCTGCAGCTTATAACCTGACCTGGACTCTGAGAACAAAAGCTGAGAAAATAAACAGCTATAATGTTAGACTCCTGGGAGGTCAGATCACAGATGTGGATTCCCAGAGCACTGGAACCCATAGTAATAGAAAGAGCCACTTCAATGTTTGGGTGACAGAGTCAACAGAAGAGTCTGCATGGTGTACAGAAGTTTGAGACTATAATAATAACTTCCAATATTCTGCTTTAAGGGATATAGAAAAAGACAAAACCAATTCCTAATAAAGGATCATGCAAAGAGAAGACAAAGAGGGACAAAAAGCAGAACAATCAGTGGAACACCAGAAGACCATGACAGGAGCCCAAGACTGAGTCAAAAGATGGAAGATTACAGGCTACAACAACTACAAACAGAACCTCCCCAATCTTTTGAAAAATATCAGAAAAGATTAGCTTCAACAAAAAAATCATAACCAAAAAACTGAAATTGGAAATATAAGTAAATGAAAAACATTAAGTCCAATGAAGAGATACAATGTACTAATAGATCCTCAATAGGTAAAGCTAAAAGAGAGTAATCCCCACAACAACTGCAATGAAAGGCTCAGAGTTTAAAAAAAAACTACCTTGGCCATAGGCACAATAGGAGTAGTTAAAATGAATGAAACAAGTTATTAAAAATTAAATAAAAATTTGATTACCTTTCAGGAGGAAAAATAAAAGAAAACTTGCTTAAAAGAAAAAAATATATAAAACTACATAAATAGTAGATTTTCTATAAAGTAGAATAGAGCAAATAGAACTCAATAACTTCATTAAAAGACAGTAAATATTAGGACAAAGTCGTGGTGTTCTTTTTCTTTAAAATATATATATATATATTATATATATATATATATATATATTATATATATATATATATATATATATATATAAAATGGTTCTCTCTGGGAGTAGGTTTCTTGGGGAGGTAGCCCTAGTATCAGTTCAGATCAATAATCACCCTAAATGCAGCCAGGTATTAAAAGTTCAAATCTTTTATCGCTTCCTCAAAATAGCCCAGTTAGTTTTCTTGGCCTGTCTCTCTGCTTGGTTCCAAGAGCTCCCTCCAAATTTCTCCAAATCCAAAGATTTGTCCTTCAGCCTCCAGCCAGCCAGGTAGAAAATGGAATGAATCTCTCTTGCCTCCGAGAGAGGGCTTGTGGGCTTCCTCCCGGAGTGCTCCTCTCCAATCCCTGGCAGTGTTCCAAAGTAACTAACTAACCTGAAATTAAGAGTCTCTTTATATATAATCTCCCAAAGGTTGACTCCTCCTTTTGGAGGCAGGGATTAAGGGAGGTGTGAATTCAGATATCTTATACTAAACCCTGAAGTCTCTCAAATGTGTGAAGTCCAATGAGTAAATACATTAGTGAGCTAGAGGATTTGCTAAGTACCATGCTAAATTAGCACTTTGTAAGGATTCCAACACAAAGTAAAAATATTAATGGAATAAAATGTGTATGTGCATATATACATATAAATATACATATATGAGTAAATATACATATAAACTGTCCTGGAAAATAGTTCAAGGACACATAATTTAAAAATTATTGTGGAATCCCTAAAAAGCATGATGAAACCTAAAATCCAGATTTTAAATTTCAAGAAGTCATGAAATAAAATTACCAAGATTTAGTGGACCCCCCAAAAAACCAAGTAAAGACAGACCTTATTTATCATGACCTTAACAAAATGGTAAGCTGAAAGCAATTACAAATAACATGAATAAAATCACCAGCTTCTGAATCAAAGAAAAAGTTTTATAAACATTCAAAAATAGTTCAAACACCAAGTTAGGATTACATAAGATTTAGCAAAAAAGATTCTAAAAGAATAAAAAAAACCATTGGGAAAAAATATTCTGTGAAGCAAAATGAAAAGGTTTAAAATCAAGAATAACATTTTTGTAAAAAATGATAATTTGTGAGAGAGAAAATGGATTTTTAATAGATGAAACCCAGACATTCCTATTTAAAAAATCATTCAATAATCTTTGAAATGCAAGGATGAATAGCATTAATTTAGAAAGGATAGTAGAAAGAATTAAAAAGAAGAATCCAATATTATACTATTTTATAAGAAACACATTCCTCAACTGATAAATGGTTAAGGACAATTTTCAGATAAAGATTTTAAAGCCATTTAGAGTCAAATGAAGAAATGGTCTAAATCACTATTAATAAGAGAAATGTAAATTAAGACAACTTTGAGGTACCATTCATAACTCTCAGATAGGCTAAGATGACAGGAAAAGATGTTAAATTGGAGAGAGTAGTGTGAAAATTGGGACAATAATGTAGAGCTGCGAACTGATCCAATCATTCTGGAGAGCAATTTGCAACTATTCCCAAAAAGGTTATCAAACTGTGAATATTCTTTTATTTTTCTTTGAATTTATTTGTTTATTTTAATACACATTACTTTATGAAACATACTGGGAAACAAAAATCAGAGCAAAAGGGAAAAACAATGGGAGAGAAAAAAAAAAAAAAACAGCAAAAAGAGGTGAACATAGCATGTGTTGATTTACATTCAGTATCCTTAGTTCTTTTTCTGGATGAAGGTGGCTTTTTCTTTCCAAAGGCTATTGTTATTGCTTTGGATCATTGAACCACTGAGGAGAAAGCAAGTCTGTCAAAGTTGATCATTTTACATTCTTGCTGTATTTCTGGTTCTGTTTGTTTCACTCAGCATCAGTTCATGTAAATCTTTCCGGGCCTTTCTAAAATCACTTGTTCATTATTTTTATAGAATAATACAATTCCTTTACCAAAGCTTGTTCACTTGAGAACTGTATCTGTTGAGTAAAGATAGAAAAATCAGAAAGCTGCTCCAGTTCTCCCAGTTTCCCTCAAAAATCAAATAAAACCAAGCCTCTGAAGACAGTTTGATGGAATGAATCCACTCTTCAGCTCAAGAAACACTGAAAAAAAAAAAAAAAAAAAAAAAAAACCTTCCAGAGAGGTTAGTCTTCCTGGAATGAAGAGGATATTCAGTCCAGTTCAGATAGACTCTGGGAAAGCCAGTGAGAGGGTCTCAATCACAGCAAATCAGCAACTAAGACCTTAGTCCTGCTCAGTAGAGGAGCAAATTAGTGGGGAAGCTTCCAGTTTCAGCTCATAAGCTAACTGAAGAAAATTATGCATTAAAACCTAGAACAGGGAAAATGGAGGCTAATGACTTTGTGAGACAGCAAGAATCAGTCAAACAAACTAAAAAGAATGAAAAAAATGGAAGAACATGTGAAATACCTCATAGGAAAAACAGCCAAATTAGAAAATAAACCCATAAGAGATCATTTTAAAATTACTGGTCTACCTAAAGGCCATGACCAAAAAAAGAGCATGCATAGCATTCTACAAGAAGTCATTAAGGAAACCTTTGCCAGTATTCTAGAAACAGAGGGAGAAATATTCATTGAAAGAATCTATCTATCACCTCTAGAAAGAGATCCCACAAGGAAAACCCCAAGGAACATTGCTTGCAAAACTCCAAAACTACAATCTCAGGAGAAATGTATTGCAACCTGCTAGACAAACTCAATTCAAATATCAAGGAGCAAAAATCAGGATTATCCAGAATCTAACAGTTTCTACAATAAAGGATCAGAGGGCTTGGAATACCATATTTCTCAGAAGGCAAAGAACTTGAGGTTACAACCAAGAATTAACTATTCGGCCAGACTCAACATGATCTTTCAAGAAGGAGATGGAGCATCAGTGAAGTAAGACACTTACAGGCATTTCTATTGAAGAAACCAGAATTAATCAGAAAATGTAATCTACAAACACAGAACTCAAGAAAAGCACAGAAAAGCAAACAAAAGAAACATATATATTTAAAGATTAAAATGTTTTCATCCCTAGATGGGAAAACAATATTTGTAACTCTTGAGAACTGTATCTGTCACCGGGGCAGAAAGAGGAGGGCATCACATGAAGGAAAGATATAGTTTTTTTAAAATAACATTTTATTGACAGAACCCATGCCAGGGTAATTTTTTACAACATTATCCCTTGCACTCACTTCTGTTCCGATTTTTCTCCTCCCTCCCTCCACCCCCTCCCCCAGATGGCAAGCAGTCCTATACATGTTAAATAGGTTACAGTATATCCTAGATATAATATATGTGTGCAGAACCAAACAGTTCTCTTGTTGCATAGGGAGAATTGGATTCAGAAGGTATAAATAACCTGGGAAGAAAGACAAAAATGCAAGCAGTTATATATGCAAGTTCTCCATATATATATGCATATATTCATTTCCCAAGAAAGAAAAAAAGGAGGTTTATGGGATGCTAGAAAACCTAGATATGTATTGTATCCTCTCTGAGAAAATTAAATAGGGACAGAAAGGAATACACCTTTTTCTCAGCAATACATGGCACCTACACAAAAATTGACCATGTATTAGGACATAAAAATGTCACAATCAAAAGCAGAAAGACTGGAATAATAAATGCCTCATTTTTCAAATCATGATGCAATAAAAATCACATGTAATAAAGTGCCATAGAGAAATAGACCAAAAATTAAATGGAAATGAAATAATCTAATCCTAAAGAATGAATGTGTCAAACAACAAATCACAGAAACATCTATAATTTCATTTAAGAAAATGATATTAATGAGACAAAACACCAAAACCTATGGGATGCAGCCAAAACTAATCGTAGGGGAAATTTTATATCTCAAAATAGCTACATAAATAAAATAGGGAAAGAGGAGATCAATGCATTTGGAATACAACTAAAAAAGAACTAGAAAAGGAACAATTTTTTTAAAAAATTAAATACCAAATTAGAGATTTTGAAACTCAAAATAGACACTAAAAAATAGACACTAAAAAAACCATTGAACTAAGAAATAAAACTGAGTTGATTTTATGAAAAAAAAAAAAAACTAATGAAATAAGATAACCCTTTGATTAATTTGATTAGAAAAAGGAAAGAAAAAATCAAATCAGCTTCAAAAATGAAAAGTTGAACTTACCACCAAAGAAAAAGAAATTAAAACAATAATTAGGAGCTATTTTGTCCAACTCCATGAAAGCAAGTCTGACAATCTAACAAAATGAATGAATATTTACTATATATATATATATATATATATATATATATATATATAAATTTCCCAAGTTAACAGAAGAGGAAATAAACTACTAAAATAGTCCCATTTTAGAAAAAGAAATTGAACACGTCATTAATAAACTCCCTAAGAAAAAATCTCCAGGGCCAGAGGGATTCACAAGTGAATTCTACCAAACATTTAAAGAATAATTAATTTCAATACTATGTACACTATTTAGAAAAATAGGTAGAGAAGAAGAGCATCAAATTCCTTCTATGATACAAATATGGCATTGATACCTAAACCAGAAAGAGCTAAAACAGAGAAAAAAATCACAGACCAATCTCCTCAATGAATATTGATGCAAAAATTTTAAATAGAATATTAGCAAAGAGATTACAGCATCTTATCAGTAGGATAATACACTATGACCAAGTGGGATTTATACCTGAAATGCAGGGATGGTTCAGTATCAGGAAAACTATTACCATAATTGACCATATCAATAACAGAACAAACAGAAATCATATGACACTCTCAATAAATGGAGAAAAGGCTTTTGACAAAATATAGCACCCATTCCTATTAAAAACACTAGACAGCATAGAGATAAAGAAAGCTTTCCTTAAAATAATAAACAGTATCTATCTAAAACCTACAGCAAGCATTATTTGTAATAGAATGAAGCTGGATGCATTTTCAATATCAGGGATGAAACAAGAATGCCCATTAATACCATTACTAGGAATGTTAACTTTAGCAATAAGAAAAGAAAAAAAAAAGAAATTAAATCAATTAGAATGGCCAATGAGGAAATCAAAGTACCACACTTTATAGAGGATATGTTATATATGTACATATTATATAACATATATAATACTTAGAGAATCCTAGAAAATCATCCAAAAACCTACTCTAAACAATTAATAGCTATAGCAAGGTTCCAGGATATAAAATAAACTCACACAAATAATCAACACTTCTCTATATTACTGACAAAGCTATCAGCAAGAGATAGAAAGAAATTCCATTTAAAATCACTATATACAAAATAAAATGCTTGGAGGGTCTGCCAAGAAAAACCAAAGAACTATAAGAACACAATTACAAAATACTCCCCACACAAATAAAATCAGATCTAAACAATTGGAAAAGTGTCAATTGTTCATGGTTAGGCAAAACTAATATAATAAAAATGACAATTCTGCTAAATTACTCTACTTGTTCAGTGACATTCCAAGTAAATATTTGAAATTTTTTCCAATCTTTCATTTTTTTGGTTTTGCTTGACTGATTCTTGATTTCTCGATCAGTCATTTTGTTCAGTTCAGTTTAGTCAGATTTTTCAGTTCTGATTTTTAGTGAGTTATTTTTTTTTTCATTAGCTTTTTTTTTTTTTTTTTTACTTCTTTTTGTATATGTACAATTGAGTTGTTTTGCTCTATGGAATTTTTTTCCATTTCACTAATTTTTTTTTAGTGAGTTATTTTCTTTTTCCAATTCATAAATTCTGTTTCCCTGCACTTCTTGGGAGTTTTTTATCTTTTCCAATTCACACTTCAGGAAGTTGTTTTCTTTTTCCACTTTATCAAATTTTTCTTTTAATGAGTTATGTGCCTTTTCTGTACCCTTTTGCATAGCTTCTCTTTCCTTTCCCCATTTCTCTTCTAGCTCTCTTTTAAGGTTTTTAATAATCTCCTCTAGGAGAGCCTTTTGTATTGGGGACCAATAATTGTCTGGAAACTGTCTGCTATTAGTCTCTTCAGGGTTAAAAAGCTGTTCTCTTTCTGTATAGAAACTATCAATCATTCTTTTGATTTTTTACTCATTTTATTAAAGCCTGTAGGTTCTGCCTTCAGAGCCAGGAGGTTACCAGCTTCCTCTACAGAGCACTGAAAGGTGTATGGACCGGTAGCTGTCCTCCCAGCCAGCTACAAAAAGCAGCGAGCTACTGGAGTGCTCTGGGAAAGAGTTCCCCACCTGGGAGTAACTCAGGCCTGCAGGGTGGAGCTGGGAAAGTATCCTGCAAAGAACCCCTGCTGTGTGAGATAATGACTGCCCTGGGCTAGATGCTGAGCAGTGAGAGTTTCGCTATCCCAAGCCAAATCCCACCCTGGGGCTGTGGGTATTAGCAGTTGAGCAGTGAATGGATTTGCAGGGACAGGAAGTGTCTGCCAGGGAAGCATAGTCTGCTGGGGAAGTTCTATTGCCCCAGGCCGAGCCCCCCACTGTGCTGATCAGAGGCTGCCCAGGCCCGTGCCACCCAGTCATGCAGATTTATAACTGCCCCGGCAAAAGCCCAGAACTACAGGATGTGGCTGCAGGGCTGTGGTAAAGTCTGCCTGAGTCACTTCCGGATTTGAATGGTTACAGCCAGATCTTGTTAGGTTCTGGTGTTTTTTCTCTGTTTTAGCTTTTAATCTCTCTGCCAGTTTACTGCCTTGTTGTCAAGGCAGAGTAGTTAGCCTATAGCAGAGTCGTCTCTATAACTTCTCTAGCCACAGAGGTCACCCCTGCCCCTGGTGTGCTCAGGTCGCTAGTCTCTCACTGCCTATGCTCCTGTGTTCCTGTTCCCTCAGGACAAACCTTTCCTGGTGATCTTCCAGATTGACTTTGGCTGATAAGTTGTAGTGCTTCTAATCTTCATGAATTTAAGCAGTGAAGAGCTATTTTTGAGGCTGAATTAAATAGCTGGTTATGAGGGGAATGAGAGGAGCTTAGAGAGTTGTGTGTGCCTTCTCCACCATCTTGGCTTCGCCCCTGGAAGTCTGGCCATTCAGTGACATTCCAATCCAACTGCCAAAACACTACTTTATAGAACTAGAAAAAATAATACAAAATTCATCTGGGAGAACAAAAGGTCAAGAATATCAAGGGAATTAATGAAAAAAAAAAAAAAAAAAAACAAGGATGGTGACTTAGCAATGCCAAACCTAAAACATATATACAAGTATAAAGCAGCAGTCATCACGACCATTTGCTACTGGACAAGAAAAAGAGTGTTGAACCAATGGAATAGATTAGATACACACGACACAATAATCAAGGCCTATAATCATGTGTTTTTTGATAAATCCCCAAACTCCAGATTCTGGAATAAGAACTCACTATTTGACAAAAAAATTTGGGAAGAATGAAAAATAATGTCAGAAACTCAGCATGGACCTATGTCTCATACCCCATACTAAAATAAAGTCAAACGGGATACATATTTGGGCATAAAGAATGATAACATAAACATAGTAGGAGAACAAGGGATAATTTACCCATCAGATCTTTGGAGAAGAGAGGAATCTATAACCAAAGAACTAGAGACCATTATGAAAGTTAAAATGGACAACTTTCATGATATTAAAATAAAATTTTTGTGCAAACAAAACCAACAGAAACAAGATGAAAAGGGAAATACAAAGCTGGGAAAAATCTTTACAATTAACATTTGTGTTAAAGGTCTCATTTCTAAAATACAAAAAGAATTGTGTCACATTTATAATAATACAAGTCATTAATTAATTAATTAATTAAATGGTCAAAGAATATGAACAATTTTCAGATGATGAACTTAATCATCTATCCTTATATTAAAAAATGATCTAAATCACTATTGGTTTAGAGAAATATCAATTAAGACAACTCAGTGGTACCACCTCACACTTCTCAATTTGGCTAAGATGACAGGAAAAAATAATGATAAATTTTGCAGGGGATGTGGGAAAACTGGGACACTAATGCATTGTTGGTGGATTTATGAAAGGAAACAACCATTCTCAAGAGCTATCTGGAACTATATGCAAAGGGCTATCAAACTGTGCATACCCTTTCATCCAGCAGTGTGCCATTACTGGGTCTGTATTCTAAGAAAATCATAAAGGCAGTAAATGGACCCACATGTGCAAAAATGTTTGTAGCAGCTCTTTTTGTTGTAGCAAAGAATTGGAAAATGAGTGGATGCTTATCAATTGAGGAATGACTAAACATGCTATGGTACATGAAGTTAATGGAATATTATTGTTCTATAAAAATGATGAACAAGCAGATTATAGAAAGTTCTGGAAAGATTTACATAAACTGATGCTGAGTGAAATAAGTAAACCAGGGATACATTGTATACAATAATAGCAAAATATGTGATGATCAGCTATCAGAGGTTTGTTTCTTCTCAGTGTTCCAGGGGTCCAAAGCAATACCAATAGATTTTGGGGATGCTATCTGCATCCAGAAAAAGATCTAAGGAAACTGAATGTAAATCAACATATGCTATGTTAATTTCTTTTTTCTGTTTTTTATATCTCACCCTTGGTTTTCCCTTTTGTTCTGATTTTTCTTTCCCAACATGATTCATAAAGTAATGTGTATGAAAAATAAATAAACTTACTACCCAAAAAGAGAACTGTATTTGTCACTGGGGCAGACAGAGGAGGGCATCATAGCTACTGAGGGTGTGGTTGTGAATGGTCTCTGAAGTGGTGACATTAAAGAAAAAGACATTAATGGTTGTGAAAAAGTCTGTATTGAAAAAAAAAGAGGAAAGGGGAGCTATAATGGGACAATTAATTCACATGGAGAGGTGCAAAAGACCTAATACATTTGAGGGAAAGGAGGGAGGGGGATGAGCATTGTCTGAAGCTTGATCACATCAGTTTTGGCTTCAAAAGGAAATAATTTAATCATTCAGTTGAGTATAGAAATTTATCTGACCCTATAAAGAAGTATAAGGAGAAAGAGGAAAAGAAAAGGGAGGGACAGGATAGAAGGGAGGGCAGAAACTGTAGGGGGAAAGTTAAAAGAAGGGGGAAAGGGGTGATAGAAGATGAAGTAGTGAGTCAAGTGATTAAAAAATACATAGCTAAGGACAGAGTGGAAAGAGAAAACAAAAGTATATATAGTGGAGAAAATAGGATGGAGGGAAACACAGAGGTAATCATAATTGTTAAAGTGAATGGGATGAACTGTGCACACTCTTTGATCCAGCAGTCTCATTATAGAGCCTATATCCCAAAGAGATCATTAAAATAAGGGAAAAGATCTGCAAGTCCAAAAATGTTTGTAATAGTCTTTTTTGTAGTGGTAATTGAGTGGATGCCCATCATTTGGGGAACAGTTAAATAAATTATGATATATGAATATTATTGAACTATAGACTGATTTCAGAAAAGCCTGGGAAAACTTACATAAACTGATGCTATGTGATGTGAGCAGAACCAACTCCCCCCCCAAAAAAACAAAACAAAACAAAACAAAACAAAACACAACAATACTGTGTAATTCTACACAGCAACAAGATTATGTGGTAATCAACTGTGATAAACTTAGCTCTTTTCAAAGATGAAGTGATACAAAGAAATTCCAATAGACTTGTGATAAAATCAATCTTCAACAGAGAATTATGAAGATGGAATGTGGCTCAAAGCATAATATTTTCACCTTTATTTTCATTCTTGCCATTGCTTGCTTGCTTTTTAAAAATATCTTGTGGTTTTTTTTCCCTTTTGATCTGTTTTTTTCTTGTGCATTACAACAAATATGGAAATATATTCAGAAGAATTGCACATGTTTAACCTACATTGCATTGCTTGCTGTCTAAGGAATGGGTGGAAGGGAAGGAAGGAGGGAGAATAATTTGGAACACAAGATTTTTCTTTTTTTTTTTAATTATAACTTTTTATTGACAGAACCCATACCAGGATAATTTTTTACAACATTATCCTTTGCACTCACTTCTGTTCCGATTTTTCCTCTCCCTCCCTCCACACCCTCCCCCAGATGGCAAGCAGTCCTATACATGTTAAATATGCCACAGTATATCCTAGATACAATATATGTATGCAGAATTGAACAGTTCTCTAGAACACAAGATTTTTTCAAAGGTTAATGTTGAAAACTAACTTTGCAAGTATTTTGGAAAATAAAAAGCTATTATATATATAAACATTTAAACAGAATAAAAAACGAGGACATGAATTAAATTTCACATATATTATAGAAACTATTTTTGCAAATCATGATTTCAGAAAAACAAGAGTAAAACATATTTAAAGGACATAAACATCAACTATATTAAGATTAAATGAATTATAGATATGAAATATGAATAACTGTTATACCTATATGCTTTTTGTGCAATTTATATTTTCCTATTAGGAAATCATAGAAAAAAAACAGAGAGTTTTATTCTAATTGATAGGAACTTCAATGTTCCTTTTTCAGATCAAGACAAAAACCACAAAAGAAAATAAGGACTTGAATACAACTGAGAAAAATGGGAAATGATAAATTTCTACACATAGTGAGAATATATATTCTTTTTATAATGAGTACATTAACATATTAAATATAACAAGAATAAGTGGATTGATGATTATCATAATAAGTGGAATCTCTAAAATTTAACATTACCTGTAATGCAGAAACACTAGAATGTTTTACAAACATGTACCAATAGCTAAGACACATAGGGAACTGTAAAATTATTAATGGAATTATAACCAAATAAAGACAGAAAGAGGCAACCTTTGGATACAAAAAATACTTACAGAAATCCTGGAACAAAGAACTAGAAACAAAACAAGTACTCATTAAATGGTGACCAGCTGAAAAAATTATGATTTATTAAAATAAAAGAATATTTTGTCAAAAAAGGAAAATAAATAACATAGCATTTATGATCAGTACCATTTATGATCACATCTCCAGAAGGCTGATATTGAATTATGTTTCTTGTGTCTTGGTAGAGATCTTATGGTAGAGGTACAGAAGTATAGAACAGTGTATATTCTCAAACATTTTTAATGTGAATTTGTTTGGTGTGATTATGCTATATATTATAATCAAAAACATTATTATTTTGGTTGATAGTGATAATGAAAATGATTTTAAAAAAGAAAGAAAAATAGGATAGATAAATTATTTCACAAACAAATAGAAGAGAGCATTCATTTAGTTAGCAAATCAAAGAAAGCACAGTGCTTCCTTTGAACGTAGTCTCTACTTTTAAAAGTGTATTGAATAAATACAAAGATGAATTTTAAAATACTGAATTTCTACTTATTTATTTCTCAATGTGTTTTCTATGAGGCAATTAATAATAATTATATATATATATACACATATGTATATATATATATATATATATACTTACATACATATATACCCACAAATATATATTTTAAATACCTCAAGTAGTAATATGAAAATTATGCTAAAATTACTAACAATCAAATTAATGGATATTAAACAACTACAATTTTTTCTTTATCATGTCCATCAAATTAGCAGATGATATTTCTCTAAAACACAGAATTTTCAAGATTCAATATTGTTTCAATATCAACCTGCTTTCAACAACCATAACAATACACAATTTCCTTTCTCTCAAGAAAATGTCATCTTTTCTCTCAGGTATTCTACCAATTTACAACACGATATTTGCTTTGACACCTTCCCTGAAGCTACTAGTATGACAGCTATTATAACTGTCATATTTTTAGCTTTGAATGTAAAATATAAATTTGTGACTTGCTCTAGGAAAAAAGATATTATATGTGTCACTGTTCACAAAAATATAATTTATTGAAACTCCACTTCATTAAAGCAATTGGAAAATCAATGTATCATTTTATGTTTAAAATAAATGTCATTAGCAGTATTTATATTAGCAAAACAATTTTTAAAAAATATAATTTCCTCTCCAGTATTGCATATAGGTGCCATAAATAGTAACTATTTCCATAAAAAGCAAAGTAGAGAATATAAATAGTTGGCTATCTTAACATCTATTTTAGAGTTTTGTTTTGTTTTTTGGAGGTTGTTTGCAAAGATTGAATTATTTGGATCTATTTCATTATTCTCATTTAAAATTAAGCCTTGTAAAAATCATATTTAATTCCATTTTCATTAATTCTATTAAAAATTTTAAGAGCCTCAAACCCAAGATATAATAAAAATATTTCATGGCAATATTCATACAAAACTAGACTATTGTTATTAAATATAAAAATATAATTTATGGAAAACAGTCATCACAATATTTTGTGAAAAATGTGCTAGAAAGAAACCACAAGCAGGAAATAGTCTTATCAACTTGAAGAGATATGGTAACTGAGGTATGCCATTTCAGAGTCAATTTACAAAATCTTAACAATAACTAATATATTGGATAATAGAGATGGGATCCCAAAAGGTATTGACATACTAAAACATTTGGCAAAATCTAATAAGTTGAAAGTTAATACACATCTTAGATTTAGGTTCAACCAATCAACCTCACAGGTATAAAATGAGAGAGTCATAGGTAGATTGAATTTCATTTGAAAAGAATATCTGTTTTAGGAGATTCTAAAGTTAGTTTTTTATGATTCAATTTTTTTCTAGGAAAAAAAGAATGAAAGAGAAGAGGAAAAATATCTTTTAAAAGATGATGAAATAGTAAGAGAGACTAGTGAAGTAGGATAAAGGTTGTGTTTGGGGAGAAAATAATTGGGGGATATTTGAAAGAAAATGAAGAAAATCTCAAGGAGAACAATTTTCAAGCTGCAATATTTGTCTAGATTCTACTGTGGAGATAAAAATATTATAGGATCAAGAACAGTCAAGGAGAAGAATATAAAGAATATAAAAGGATTTTTTTGAAGCACATGAACATTTGCAAGTAAAAAGAATGACAAGAACAGAAAATATCTCTCCACCAAGAAATGGCAAACATGTTTTGTCACTAATTTTCTGGACTAATGGGCAGTTAATATATTAATCACACTTCTTAAGTTTTTCAAAGTTGTTTTTTTTTTTTTTTTCACTGCTGGGATAACTGGAAATTAGTATGGCAGAAATTAGTCATGGACTCACACTTAACCCCATATACCAAGATAAGATCAAAATACGTCCATGATTTAGGCATAAAGAACAAGATTATAAATAAATTAGCGGAACATAGGATAGTTTATCTCTCAGACTTGTGGAGAAGAAAAGAAATTTGTGACCAAAGATGAACTAGAGACCATTACTGATCACAAAATAGAAAATTTTGATTATATCAAATTAAAAAGCCTTTGTAAAAACAAAACTAATGCAAACAAGATTAGAAGGGAAGCAACAAACTGGGAAAACATCTTCACAGTTAAAGGTTCTGATAAAGGCCTCATTTCCAAAATATATAGAGAATTGACTCTAATTTATAAGAAATCAAGCCATTCTCCAATTGATAAATCACAAAGGATATGAACAGACAATTTTCAGATGATGAAATTGAAACTATTACCACTCATATGAGTGTTCCAAATCACTATTGATCAGAAAAATGCAAATTAAGACAACTCTGAGATACCACAACACACCTGTCAGATTGGCTAAGATGACAGGAAAAAATAATGATGAACGTTGGAGGGGATGTGGGAAAACTGGGACACTAATGCATTGTTGGTGGAGTTGTGAACAAATCCAACTATTCTGGAGAGCAATCTGGAATTATGCCCAAAAAGTTATCAAACTGTGCATACCCTTTGATCCAGCAGTGTTACTTCTGGGTTTATATCCCAAAGAAATACGAAAGAAGGGAAAGGGACCTGTATGTGCCAAAATGTTTGTGGCATCCCTGTTTGTAGTGGCTAGAAACTGGAAATTGAATGGATGCCCATCAATTGGAGGATGGTTGGGTAAATTGTGGTATATGAATGTTATAGAATATTATTGTTTTGTAAGAAATGACCAGCAGGATGAATACACAGAGGCTTGACTTACATGAACTGATGCTAAGTGAAATGAACAGAACCAGGAGATCATTATACACTTCAGCAACGATACTGTATGAAGCTGTATTCTGATGGAAGTGGATTTCTTTGACAAAGAGACCTAATTCAGTTTCAATAGATCAATGATGGACAGAAGCAGCTACACCCAAAGAAAGAACACTGGGAATGAATGTAAACTATTTACATTTTTGTTTTTCTTCCCGTGTTATTTTTACCTTCTGAATCCAATTCTCCCTGTGCAACAAGAGAAGTGTTTGGTTCTGCATACATATATTGTATCTAGGATATACTGCCACATATTTAAACATATGTAGGACTGCTTGCCATCTAAGGAAGGGAGTGGAGGGAGGGAGGGGAAAAATCAGAAGGGAAGTGAGTACAAGGGATAATATTGTAAAAAATTACCCTTGTATGAGTTCTGTCAATAAAAAGTTATTATAAAATGAAAATAAAATAAAATAAAAAAAAGAAAAGAAAAAATAATAAAACTATTCAAAACATTCAAAAAATAAAATAAACATAAACATAACAATTTGACACGAAAAAAAAAAAGTTTTTTTTCCTTACAATGTTGTTGTCTTTTTATAAATACTTTTCCTAATTGATCTTATTTCACTCCAGATCAGTTTATACAAGACTTTTCCAATTTTTTTAGTTTATCAGGTTAATTATTTATGATGTAATAATATCCCACTGCTTTTGTATATCATAATTCATTCATTCATTGATTAATATATGGTGTTTTTCTTTTTTCTTTTTTTTTACTTTACACAAAAATGCACACACAGATGTGTTTCTGTGAGTGTGTATGTCCTATCTCAATGCCTTTGATCGTTCTTGGAGTGTATTCATTCCTATGAGTAATTTCACTACCTTTAGAGGATTATAGGGTTAGAACTGGCAGGGATCTTGGTGTTTATTCTTTCCAATCTGCTCTTTTTGCAGATGAAGAAACTAAAAGTCAGAGAGGTTGAATGACTTATCCAGAATTCTGAGAATAATAAATAGTACAATGAATAAAAGAACCTGATTCTCTTTCTGCAAATAGTGCATTCTTTTTTCATTATACTAAGAATTCTTGTATTTATTCTATAAATGAGGAAATTTAGAAACTAAACATGTATGTTAGACTTGTCCAAAGTCAAATAACCATTAAGAAGCAATGATTAAACCTATTCTAATTTTATGTCTTTGTACTACAATACTGTGACTTGTTATTTAGTCATTTTCAGTCACCTTTGACTCCATTTCAAATTTTATTGGCAAAGATACTGCAATACCTTGTCTTTCCCTTCTGTAACTCATTTTATAGATGAGGAAACTAAAGAAAAAAACAAGGTCTCACAGGTAGTGTCTACAGACAGATTTGATCTCAAGACGATGAGTCTTCCCAACTCCAATCCCAGTATCTTTTATCTATTATACCACCTACCTGCCATACAACACTGAGACTTAAGCATGTCATACAATGATTAGAAAACCTGAAGATCATGTTTCATCATATTTATGTACTCATTTTCTTATCATTTGCTTTAGTGAATACCCAACTTTTGGCTAATGAAGAAGTATGTCTGCAATGGAGGGATGCATTAAATAACATTTCCTCCATGTTAACCAATTTACAATATAAAAACTAACCACATTTTCCATCATCCACAGTGAGCGCTGCTTCTAAATCCAGGTTGATCAGTGCTTCAAGTCAACTAACAAAATCCCTTAAGCAAAGCATATGTGAGCTTGTATTATAGCACTGAGAGACAAAAAACATATTTTCTGCCAGAAGCAATGAATCTGGCCTAAAGAAAATAAATGAACCCTCCTACTAAAAGCTCTCTTTCTAGCTAGAATTAATTTCTTGCAAACATGCAAATAATTAAGTAAAAAGCTGTAGCAACTTAGACTTAGTCAAATTGTTCTATTCCCAGGACAAAAAGGACTATGTGAAGTAATATTTTGGAAAAAGTATAAGTACAGGGGAGGAAGAGTATAAGAAAGTTTGATTTTTTTTGTAGGAAATGATTCCATCCACAAATTTATTTCTATAGGATTTAAAATTATAGGGCTAAAATTGAGAATGACCAGATTTATCTATGCTAAATGATATCATGATAATTAATCATAAGAGATTGAAAATATGGCAATATTTCAGGACAGAGCTTGTCCTTGGAATCACAAAATATTACTTTATTATACTGGTTTGTTTTGCACCTTTTCTTTTTAGAATCATCAACAAGGAGAACAAACCAAAAAATCTGTTTTTTTGTTTTTTTTTTTTTTTTGGTTCAATTTTATGGCATGGTAACTTTGAATGGAATAGATAACCAGGAAAATCTAGAACAAAAACAAAGTTAAGAACCATATAGATAGCTATAGAAATAGCTATAGATATATAAATATATGTATATATAAATAAAAATATCTATATATATTTATATTATATTTATATCATAACATATATTTATACACACACACACACACACACACACACATATATACACAAAACAAAAACATATCCTTCTAGAATTAACAAAAAAAAAATGCGAAGAATGGTGGCTTAGCAATATCAAATCTAAAAGTATATTCTAAAGCAGCAGTCATCAAAACCATTTGGTACTGGCTAAGAAACAGAGTGCTAGATCAGGGGAATAGATTAGATACACGTGAAACAATAATCAAGGCCTATAAGCAGTCTAGTATTTGATAAATCCCCAAACTCTACCTTCTGAAATAAGAACTCACTAATGGACAAAAATTGCTGGGAAGACTGGAAAATAATATGTCAGAAAATCAGCATGGACCTACATTTCACACTCCATACCAAAATAAGGTCAAAATAAATACATGATTTGGGCACAAAGGATGGTATCATAAATAAATTATGAGAACAAAGGATAATTTGCCCATAGATCTTTAGAGAAGAGTCCAAAGAACTAGAGAACATTGTGAAAAGTAGAAAGGACAATTTTGATCCCATTAAACTAAAATGTTTTTGCACAGACAAAACCAAGAGAAGATTAAAAGAGAAGTACAAAGCTAAGAAAAAAATCTTTACAGCTAGTGTTTCTGATAAAGGTCTAATTTCTAAAATATATAAAGAACTCTGTCAAATTTATAAGAATACAAGTCATTCCCCAATTGATAAATTGTCAGGGATATGAAGACAATTTTCAAATGACAAAATTAAAGCTATCTATATTCATATGAAAAAATGCTATAAATCACTATTGATTAGAGTAGGAGTGTATATATAAGATTGTAAAATTTCTTTTTTTTTAAAAAAATTGAATTTCATTCAAGTGGTTGATTCCGCAATTTCTCCATAGATTGCACAAGTACCATTGAGTAGCTGAATTTCTGAGTGTTTAATTATATTTAGGTTTAATAAGAGTTAAACACAAGTCCCACTCTAAAAACTTATGACATTAGGGAATACTGATGGTTTTAACAGTAATTTCTTCAACTCTAGAAGGATCTCCCAAGCAAGAAAGATTTTAAATATGGTAGATGACAAACTATATTATTGTTTACTTCTGTTATCTCAGGACTGCTATTGTTGTTGTTTTTCCATCATGTCTTACTCTTCATGACCTCATTTAGGGTTTTCATGGAAAAATATAGGAATCGTTTGTAATTTTCTACTCCACCTCATGTTACAGATGAGAAAAATAAGGCAAAGAGCTTTAAACAGTTTTCCCAGGGTCACACAGGTAGTTAGTGTCTGAGGCCAGATTTGAAGTCAAAAAAAGGAAACTTCCTTACTCCAGGTCTGGCACTTTATCTTCTATTCCATCTAATTGATCTGTAGGGCTAGTGTAACTATGTTGAAAGAACTCTTTCACTTAGCTCAAATTGAATTTTCATCTACAGGAACTCATGAAGATCACTTACTAAACTGTAAGCTATTTTGACTTAAAATCATGTCAGGAAGCACATGTACAGGGAATCATAGATCTCTGATGTGTTGAAATAAAAGGGTTTTTTTTTTATTTGATTTTTGTTTTCTTTCATCTTTCTTTAATTTTTTATTACTCTCTCTATTTTTTTTCAAGGCAGTTGGGGTTAAATGATTTGTCCAGGGTCACACAGCTAGAAATTATTAAATGTCTCAGGTCCTTCTGACTTCAGTTCTGTTGTTCTATCCATGTGCTACCTAGTTGCTCCTGTTTTATTTGAAGGAAAAAGCAGTACAGTGGAGTTGGAGTTTAAAACTTGAATTAAAAATTTGGTTCCCGATTCTTTTTTAAAATAGCTTCTGATTTTTCCAAATACATGCAAAGATAATTTTCAACATTTACCTTTGCAAAATCTTGTATTCTAAATTTTTCTCCCCTCCTCCCCCTTCTAATCCCCTCAATAAAAGCAAGCAATCTAATACAGGTTAAACATGTGCAATTCTTCTAAACATATCTCCATATTTCTTGTGCTACACAAGAAAAATCAGATCAAAAGGTAAAAGGAAAAACAGAAAAAAACAAGTAAACACATACAAACAACAACAAAAGTGAAAATACTATGCTTTGATTCACATTCAGTCTTCATAATTCTGTCTCTGGATGTAGATGGCTCTTTTTATCACAATTCTATTGGAATTGCCTTGAATCCCCACATCTTTGAAAAGAGCCAAGTCTATCACAGTTGAACATCACATAATCTTTTTGTTGCTGTTTACAATATCCTTTTTGGTCTACCCTCTTCATTTAGCATCAGTTCAAGTAAGTTTTTCCAGACTTTTCTGAAATCAGTCTGCTCATTATGTCTTATAGTACAATAATATTTATATGCCCTAACTTATTCAGTCATTCTTCAACTGATGGGTGTCCATTCAAATACCAGTTACTTGACACTAAAAAAAAGGGTTGCAGCAAGCATTTTTGCATACTTGGGTCCTTTTCCTTTTTATCATCTCTTTGTGATACTGATCCAGTAGAAATTGCTGGATCAAAGCATATGCACAGTTTGATAACCTTTGATATACCTTTGGGTCTGATTCCAAATTGCTCTCCAGAATGGTTGGATCTGTTCACAACTTTATAAAAAAGGTTTAGTTTTCTATTTTTCCCATACCTATACTCCCTCCAACACTGGTTTCCAATTCTTTTTTAAAAATTAAGATTTTGAATAAGCCTCTTAGCATGAGACTCACTTTCCTCATCTATAAAAGATCCTACCTTCCCCTAAAGTTGTTGAAAAGATTAGATAAGAAAATGTATCCTGCAGTTTCTTATAAACTTTAATCACTATGTAAGTTTAATTTATTGATTTTTAATTTTTTAATCTAAGGTTAAGAACAGAGGGATCATTTTGCTTTTTACAAATGAGAAAACATGCTCAGATTGGTTAGTGACTTACCCAAGGACAGGAAGTCATTTGTTTGCAAAGGAATTCTATTTAATTAGCTTAGTTTTGTTTTTCTTTTTTTAATTTCTCACTTGGTAAATACCAAGGAAGTGAAATGTTTTATAAGATGGCTTTTTGTTTTTATAGTAGAATAGAATTTTAAATCTGTAATGGACCCAAGATTTGATTTAAGCAACATCTTTTTTTTTTAATAGATGGAGAAATTGAGACCCAGAGAACTAAAAAAAAACTTGACTGAGGTCACACAGTGAGAGAGCTGGGACTGGGAAGCCTTTGTCCTAATTGTTGCCTTATCTTAATATATTCTTTCCCATTTCACCTAAGGAAGGCATTGAGTGAAAGGGAAAACTGAGGACTTCTCAGAATAATAACTTTGAGTAATTCAAGATTCAGCACCAAGGGTCTGTTTAATCATTAAGCTCTGGGAGAAGAGCAAAGACTTGCTCTTCTAGCAGAAAACATTTAAGAGATAATCCCTTGACTTTTACTCAACTGCTTAGAGAAAAACTTAATTGTTTAAAGGCCTCCAGAAATTCAAGAATTCTCCATTCTGGCCATTCCTATCTGATTGACTGAGAAAAGCCTGAAACAGACCAGATTCCCTTAGTTACTAGCTCAGTAATTTAGAAACTTTTTACTCCTCTTGCTTAATTGATTATTTAGCCTTGAAGTAAGACAGACTCATTTTTCTTAATAATAGTGTTGAAACATTTATTACTTAACCAAGACCCTGGTACCACAAAAAGCCTACCTGAATTCCAAAGGCAAAAAGGGAAGAAAGATCTAGTTGACCAATGATTTTAAAAGGTTTAACATGAGTGGGCAAATAGATTTTCTGTAAATCTTGACTATATAACTTTCCTCATTACTTCTGTAAAATTGGCTTTTCTTGTTCCAGACTTTCTGGTAAAGGGACTCCCCTGTTTCTCACAAGAATTGAAATAAATTTTCTGTTTTGAACCAGGCCTTTAAAAAGTCAATTTTAGTTAAGATCATTGCATCCCACACAACATGAAGCAAACTTGTTAGGAAAAATATGAAGGGATAAAGTTTATATTCAGTGACTTCCAACTCCCTAATAAAAAGATTTTCTATGCTTTTAAAGTTGTAAAGCATTTTAATGGAATTCTGAACAAAGAAGTGTCACAGTCAGATCTGTACTTCAAGATTATCATTTTCACAGAAGTAAAAAATAGTGAAGAAAAGATTGGAAATGGGAGATCTTTAGAGGTAAGAGAGACACATGGTATAGGGGTTGAATCAGTAGAATCTGGAATCTCTGTGAAAATGAGAGGTTACTATAATGGAAAGAGACAAAGTATGATTGGAAGAATAGTGATAGCTTCAATAGAAACAGGAAAATTAGGAAGAAGGAAGAGTTTGGGAGTGGAACTTGTACATGCTGAGTTTGAGATTTTTTTTTGAACATCCACCTGGTGATATGAAGAAGCTTTTAGTGAGAAAGGATTAAACTTCTAGAAAGAGACTAAGGATAATTAATTTATATGAAATCTGAAGAGATTGTCAGGAGAAAATATAGAAGATGAGACCTCATTTGAGAACTTTGGATATCTGAAGTATCCAAGGAGATGAGACTCATGATTTGCAGCACAAAGGAAGAATTAAATTGAATTGAATTGAATTGAAAACCTATTTTAGATGTTTTAAATTGCAACCTTAATTGGACAATCCAAGCAATAAACTGAGTGATTTATAGTACTATGTCAGTCCGTGGAACAATTGACAACAATGAGACAACAAACAAAATTCTAATTCCTTCGATTTCTTTTTCTTCTCTTATTGTTGAAGTTGACATTTCTAGTACAATATTGAAGAGTAGTGTTGATATTGGGCAATCTAGTTTCACCTCATTCTTACTGGTAATGCTTCTAGCTTATCCCCATTATATATAATGCTTGCTCATTACTGGAGATAGATGCTACTTATCATTTTAAGAAAATTCCATTTATTCTTATGCTCACAACTGTTTTGTCAAATGCTGTTTCTGCATCTCTGTAGATAATCATATGATTTCTGTTAGGCTGGTTATTGAGATAGTCAATTATGCTGATAGTTTTCCTGATATCAAACCAGTCTTACTTTTGTGGTATAAATCCCACTTGGTCATAGTATATTATCCTAGCAGTACATTGCTATAATCTCTTTGCCAATATTTTATTTAAAATTTTTGCATCAATATTCATTAAGGAAATTGGTCTATAATTTTCTTTCTCTGTTTTTGGCATTCCTGACTTAGATATCAGCACCATATCTATGTCATAAAATAATTTTGGTAGAACTTCTATTTTTGCAAATAATTTGCATAGTATGGGAATTAATTGTTCTTTAAATGTTTGGTAGAATTCACTTGTAAATATATCTGGCCTTGGGGATTTTTTCTTAGATAGTTCATTGATAGCTTGTTCAATTTTTTTTTTCTAAAATGGGACTATCTAAATAATCTATTTCCATATCTGTTAAACAGGACAATTTATATCCACTTTGTCTGGATTTTCAGGTTTATTGATATACAATTGAGCAAAAAAAGCTTCTAATTATTGTTTGAATGTCCTCTTCATTGGAGGTTAAGTTCACTGTATTCATTTTTGGTACTGGTTATTTGGTTTTTTGTCTATTTTTCTAATAAGAATAACCAAAAGTTTATTTGTTTGTTTTTGTGTAAAATTAACTCTTACTTTTGTTGATTAATTAAATATTTTTCTTACTTTCAATAGTATTTATTTTTCCTCCAATTTTCAGAATTTCTAGTTTGATATTTAATTGGGGAGCTATAATTTTTTTTTGTTGTTTTCTAGTTTGTTGGTTGAAATTCCAATTCACTGATCTCCTATTTCTCTATTTTATTCATGTAAACATCTAGAAATACAAAATTTCCTCTAAGAAGGAAATGCTACAGAAACTGAGGCAAGACAGAGATTAGAAAGGGTTTTTAATATTTTATTAATGGAGAGTTTGGACTGGCAGCCAAACAGGATCCATAGCCAAACGGGATCCATATTGACCCCAGCCAGTTGAATTGGGCTCTTGTCTCAAAGTATTTAGTAATCAGCAAGGGATTTCAGAGACTCTCTCTTTTTTAAATTATGGCTTTTTATTGACAAAACAAATGCATGGGTAATTTTTCAACATTGACTCTTGCAAAAATCTTCTGTTGCAACTTTTCCCCTCCTTCTCCCCAGATGGCAGGTAGTCCAACACATGTGAAATATGTTAAAGTATGTGTTAAATCCAATATATGTATACATATTTATACAGTTATCTTGATACATAAGAAAAATCGGATCTATAAAGAAAGAAAAAAAAATCTGAGAAAAAAAACAAGAATGTTAGCAAACAATAACAGAAAGAGTGAAATGCTATTTTGTGGTTCACACTCATTTCCCATGGTTCTCTCTCTGGATGTAGCTGATTGTCTTCATTACTGAATAATTGGAACTAGTTTGAATCATGTCTTTGTAGAAGAGAGTCACATTCATCAGAGTTGATCATCATATAATCTTTCTGTTGACCTGTATAATGATCTTCTGGTTCTCCTTATTTCACTTAGCATCAGTTCATGTAAGCCTCTCTGTCTTCATCCTGCTAGTCATTTTTTACACAACAATAATATTCCATAACATTCATATACCACAATTTACTCAGCCATTTTCCAGTTGATGGGCATCCATTCAATTTCCAGTTTCTAATCACTACAAAAAGGACTGCTATAAACATTTTTGTACATGTGGGTCCCTTTCCCTTTTTAAAGATCTCTTTGGGATATAAGACCACTAGTTATACAACTGGATCAAAGGGTACTTACAGTTTGATAACTTTTTGAGCATACTTCCAAATTGCTCTCCATAATGGTTGGATTCCTTCATAATTCCAACAAGAATGTATCAGTGTCCCAGTTTTCTCACACCCCCTCCAACATTCATCATTATCCTTTCCTGTCATCTTAGCCAATCTGACAGGTGTGTAGTGGTATCTCAGAGTTTTCTTAATTTGCATTTCTCTGATCAATAATGACTTGGGGCACATTTTCATATGGCTAGAAATAGTTTCAATTTCTTCATCTGAGAATTGTCTGTTAATATCCTTTGACCATTTATCAATTGGAGAATGGCTTGGTTTTCTATAAATTTGAGAGAATTCTCTATATATTTTGGATATGAGACCTTTATCAGAACTTTTGATGTAAAAATGTTTTCCCAGTTTATTACTTCCCTTCTGATCTTATCTTCATTAGTTTAGTTTTTTTTTAACTTTTTAACTTAATATAATCAAAATTTTCTATTTTGTGATCAATCATGATCTCTAGTTCTTCTTTCATCACAAATTCCTTACTCTTTCACAATTCTGAGAGGTAAAGTATCATATGTTCTTTTAATTTATTTATAAGCTCATTCTTTATGCCTAGATCATTAACTTATTTTGACTTTATCTTGATATATGGTGCTAAGTGTGGGTCAATACCTAATTTCTGCCACACTAGTTTCCAATTTTCCCAAAAGTTATTGCCAAGTAGTGAATTCTTTTCCCAAAAGCTGAGGTCTAGTGTTTGTCAAACACTAGATTATTAAAATTATTGATTATTTTGTTCTGTGAAACTAACAATTACATTGATTAACTTATCTATTTCTAAGCCAGTACCAAATGGTTTTAGTGACCACTACTTTATAATATAGTTTTAGATCTGGTACAGCTAGGCCACCTTTATTTGATTTTTTTTTTTTCATTTGTTTCCTTGAAATTCTTGGCCAGCCAGATAAATTTTGTTGTTATTTTTTCTAGGTCAGGGAAATAGTTTCTTGGAAATTTGATTGGTATAACAATAGATAAGTTTGGGTAGTATTGTCATCTTTATTATATTCACTTGGCGTATCCAAAAGTACTTAATATTTTTTTTCCATTTGTTTCGATCTGACTTTATTTGTCATATTGAGATGATCAAATGATTTTTGTTAATTTGGTTACTGATATAGTCAATTATGCTAATAGTTTTCTTAATATTGAACTAGACTTGCATTCCTGGTATAAATTCTACTTGGTTATGATGTATTATCTGGGGATGATTTTCTGTAATCTTTTTGCTAATATTTTATTTAAGATTTTTGCATCAATGTTCATTAGAGAGATTGGTCTATAATTTGCTTTCTCTGTTTTCTTCCTGCATGGTTTAGGTATCAGTACCATGTCTGTGTCACACACACAAAAAAAAAATTGGTAGGACTCCTTCAATCCCTATTTTTTCAAATAGTTTATATAGCACTTGGAGTTAGAATGTTTGGTAGAATTCACATGTAAACCCATCTGGTTCTGGGGATTTTCGTAGGGAGGTGATTAATAGCTTGTTCTATTTCTTTTTCTACAATGGGACTATTTAACCAATTTACTTCTTCTTCTTATTCTAGGCAACCTATATTTTTGTATATAGTCATTCATTTTGTTTAGATTATTAAATTTATTGGCATTAAAGTTGGGTAAAGTAATCGCTAATTATTGCTCTAATTTCCTATTCATTAGTGGATAGTTCTCCCTTTTCATTTTTAAGACAATTTGTTTTTTCTTTCTTTTTCTAATCAAATTTACCAAAGGTTTATCAATTTTGTTGTTTTTTTTTCCATAAAACCAACATTTAGTTTTATTTGTTAATTTAATAGTTTTTTTTTTTAACTTTAAATTTTACTATCCTCTCCTTTTATTTTTAGAATTTCAAGTTTAGTATTTGATTGGGGGTTTTAAATTTGCTCTTTTTCTATCTTTTTTAGTTGCAAGCCCAATTCATTATTGTTATTCTCTTGGATGAAATTATTAATTGTATTAATGATTTGGTGTTTTACCTACTCATTCTTTAAAATGAAATTATTTCATTTCCAATTACTTTTTGGTCTATTTTCCCCTGGCTTTTTATTTAATGGAATTTTTATTGCATCATGATCTGAAAAGAATGCATTTAGTGTTTCTGCCTTTCTGCATGTGAATTTGAGGTTTTTATGACCGAATATATGGTCAATTTTTGTATAGATTCCATGAACTGCCAAGAAGAAAGTGTACTCCTTTCTGTCTCCATTTAGTTTTCTCCAAAGATCTATCAGACCTAACTTTTCTAGTAATCTATTTACCTCTTTAACTTCTTTCTTTTTAATTTTGCAGGTTGATTTATCTAATTCTAGAGTGGAAGATTGAGACCTCCCACTATTATACTTTTGCTATCTATTTCTTCTTGTAGCTCTCTTAACTTTTCCTTTAGGAATTTAAATGCTATACCACTTGGTGCATATATGTTCAGTATTTATATTGCTTCATTATCTGTGGTACCCTGTAAATACCAATTTAGCAACTTGGATACTTTAGCTGGAGTCAGGATAAGCAAAAGTCCTTGGTTTTTATTCTTGGTCTTTAGGGGTAGAAGTGAATTGGATGGATGCAGGATCTCCATGACCTCCTTCTTCCTTGTCTACTGCCAAAGTGACTCTGGCTTGTCTTACTCCACTCCCTAATCCTTCCGACAATTCTATGTATGCAACCAAAAATTGAACCAGCACAGAATAGTGGGAAGGGCCATTTTCCAAACATATGCTAATAAAGTATTGTCCAATCAGTAGTTAGCCTTAAGTGCTCAGTTGTGTGTCCTCAGTGCATCAACTCAGAGTTTCAGCCCTTTACAGTACTCTTTAGCAAGATATAGTGCCCTTCCTTATCTCTTTTAATTTGATCAATTTTTACTTTTGCTTGATCTGACATCAGGATGTCTATCCCTGCTTTTTTTTACTTCACCTGAAGTATAGTAGATTCTGCTTCAGCCTTTTACCTTTACTCTGTATGTATCACCCTGCTTTATATGTGTTTCCTGTAAACAGCAGATTGTAGGACTCTGGCTTTTAATCCAGTCTGCTATCCACCTCTGCTTTATGGGAGAGTTCACCCCATTCATTTTTATAGTTAAAACTACTAATTCTGTATTTCCTGCCATCTTATTTTTCCTAGATTGTACTTTTCTATTTCCTTTCCCCTTTACCCCTCTTCCAAATATTTAATTTATGGGCACCACTTGCCTCAAGTAGTCCTCCCTCTTGGAGTCCTTCTCCTTTAAAGTCCCTCCTCCTAGATGGTGGAGCAGGCACACACAACTCTCTAAACTCCTCTCATTACCCTCATAACCAACTATTTAATCCAGCCTCAAAAATAACTCTTCTCTGCTTAAATTCATGAAGATAAGAAGCACTACAACTTACCAGCCGATCCGGAAGCTCACCAGGAAAGGTTTGTCCTGAGGGGCCAGGAACAGACTAGCACAGGCAGCGAGAGGCTAGCATCCTGAGCAGACCAGGGGTGGGGGTGATCTCTGTGGCTAGAGAAGTTATAGAGACCACTCTGCTATAGGCTAACTGCTCTGCCTTGATTACAAAGCAGTAAACTGGCAGAGAAGTTAAAGCCTAAAACAGAGGGTCCTCTAAAAAACGCCAGAACCTAAGGAGATCTGGCTGTAACCCCTCAAACCCGGAAGTAACTCAGGCAGACTTTACTGCAGCACTGTGGCCACATCCGGCAGTTTGGGGCTTTTGCGGGGACAGTTACTAATCTGCACGGCAGCGGAGCACAACCTGGGCAGCCTCTAATCAGCATAGTGGGGTGCTCAGCCTGGGGCATTAGAACCTCCCCAGCTGACTGTGCTTCGGGGCAGACACTTCTGGTCCCTGCAAATCCATTCATTGCTCAGCTGCTAATACCCATAGCCCCAGAGCAGGGGTTGGCTTGGGGCAGTGAAACTCTCACTGCTAAGTGTCTAGCCCCAGGGCAGTCATTATCTCACACAGCTGAGGTTCTTTGAAAGGCACTTTCCCAGTCCCGGCCCTGCAGGCCTGAGTTACTTTCGAGTGGGGAACTCTTTCCCAGAGCACTCCAGTACCTCGCTGCTTTTTGTAGCCGGTCGGCAGGACAGCTACCCGTCCATATACCTTTCACTGCTCTGCAGAGGAAGCTGGTAACCTCCTGGCTCTGAAGGCAGACCTTACAGGCTTTATCAAAATGAGCAAAAAAAATCAAAAGAATGATTGATAGTTTCTACACAGAAAGAGAACAGCTTTTCAACCCTGAAGAGACTAATAGCAGACAGTCTCCAGACAATTGTTGGTCTCCAATACAAAAGGCTCTCCTAGAAGAGACTATTAAAAACCTTAAAAGAGAGAGCTAGAAGAAAATGGGGAAAGACACATAACTCACTAAAAGAAAACTTTGAATGTGAATTGGAAAAGGTAAAAAACAGAGTTTGCAAATTGGAAGAAGAAAATGACTCACTAAAAAAAAAAAAAATTAGTGAAATGGAAAAAAATTCCATAGAGCAAAACAACTCAATTGGACGTATACAAAAAGAAGTAAAAAAAGCTAACGAAGAAAATAACTCACTAAAAATTAGAACTGAACAAATAGAAATGACTGATTCATTGAGACATCAAGAATCAGTCAAGCAAAACCAAAAAAAATGAAAGATTGGAAAAAATGTCAAATATTTACTTGGAAAAACAACAGACCTGGGAAATAGATCTAGGAGAGATAACCTGAGGATCATTGGACTACCAGAAAATTATGATGAAAAAAAGAGCCTAGATACTATTTTACAGGAAATCATCAAAGAGAACTGCCCAGAAGTAATAGAACCGGAAGGGAAAATAGGCGTTGAAAGAATTCATCGAACACCTTCTGAAAAAGATCCTAAAATAAAGACTCCGAGGAATATTGTGGCCAAACTTCAGAATTTCCAGACTAAAGAAAAAATTTTACAAGCAGCCAGGAAAAAACAGTTGAAATACCGAGATGCCACAATAAGGGTCACGCAAGATCTGGCTGCCTCAACATTAAAGGATCGAAGGGCCTGGAATCAGATATTCCGAAAGGCAAAAGAACTTGGAATGCAGCCAAGAATAAACTGTCCAGCTAAGCTGAGTTTGTTTTTCCATGGAAGAAGATGGACATTTAATGAAATAGAGGAATTCCATCTGTTTCTAAGGAAAAAACCAGACTTAAACAAAAAATTTGATCTTCAACAACAGGAATCAAGAGAAGTAGAAAAAGGTAAAAGGAACTCTTGAGAACTGTATTTCTGTTGTGAATATACATAAAAACCATATGTATAATTTGATTTTACTGATATGACATAAAAAAAGGAAGTAGAAATGGAAAGGGGATAGCATCAGAAAAAGGGAAGAAGGGAGATAAAAAGAGGGAAACTATATGCGACAATGAGGCACAGGAAACCTATCATATATGAGGGAACTTAGAGAGGGGGAGGAACATTGTGTGAATCCTACTCTCATCAGAATTGGCTCAAAGAGGAAACAATTGACATATTTGTTTTACAGAGATTCTTCTCTCACTTCATTAAAAAGTGGGAGAGGAAAAGGGAGAAGGAAAAAGAGTAATAAGAGAAGGGTACAAGAAAGGGGAAGGGATTCAAAGGGAGGAGGGAGGGATACTAAAGAGGGAGGAGAGCTGCATGACATTAGTGGGATCAATAGGGAAGAAGGGAAGGAGGGCAAGAAAAAGAAAAGTATAATCTGGGGATATTAGGATGGCAGGAAATGCAGAATTGGTTATTTTAATCGCAAATGTGAATGGGATGAACTCTCCCATAAAGAGGAGGCAGATAGCAGACTGGATCAAAAGTCAGAACCCTACAATCTGTTGTTTACAGGAAACACATTTAAAACAGGGAGATACATACAGAGTAAAGGTAAAAGGCTGGAGAAGAATCTATTATGTTTCAGGTGAAGTCAAAAAAGCAGGGGTTGCCATCCTTATCTCAGATCAGGCAAAAGCAAAGATTGATCTAATTAAAAGAAATAAGGAAGGAAACTATATCTTGCTTAAGGGTACTATAGACAATGAAGCAATATCAGTATTAAACATATATGCACCAAGTGGTATAGCATCTAACTTCCTTAAAGAGATGCTAAGAGAGTTGTGAGAAGAAATAGACAGCAAAACTACAATAGTGGGAGATCTCAACCTTGCACTCTCAGATTTAGATAAATCAAATCACAAAACAAATAAGAACGAAATTAAAGAGGTAAATAGAATATTAGAAAAATTAGATGTGATAGATCTCTGGAGAAAACTGAATGCTGACAGAAAGGAGTATACTTTCTTCTCAGCAGTTTGTGGAACCTACACAAAAATTGACCATATATTAGGACATAAAGACCTCAAAATTAAATGCAGGAAGGCAGAAATAGTAAATGCTTTCTTTTCAGACCACAATGCAATAAAAACTACATTCAACAAAAAGTTAGGTGTAAATAGACCAAAAAGTAATTGGAAACTAAATAATCTCATCTTAAAGAATGATTGGGTGAAACAGCAAATTATAGACACAATTAATAATTTCACTCAAGATAATGACAACAATGAGACATCATATCAAAATTTATGGGATGCAGCCAAAGCAGTATTAAGGGGAAATTTTATATCCTTAGAGGCTTACTTGAATAAAATAGAAAAAGAGAAGATCAATGAATTGAGCCTGGAACTTAAAAAGTTAGAAAAAGACCTAATTAAAAACCCCAAATCAATTACTAAACTTGAAATTCTAAAATTAAAAGGAGAAATTAATAATATAGAACGTAAAAAAACTATTGAACTAATAAATAAATGTAAGAGTTGGTTTTATGAAAAAAAAAAAACAATGTAATTGATAAACCTTTTGGTAAATCTGATTAGAAAAAGGAGAGAGGGAAATAAAATTGGCAGTCTTAAAAATGAAAAAGGAGAACTTACCACTGATGAAGAGGAAATTAAAGAAATAATAAGGGGTTACTTTGCCCAACTTTATGCCAATAAATTTGATAACCTAAGTGAAATGGATGACTACCTCCAAATATATAGGCTTCCCAGATTATCAGAGGAGGAAGTAAATTGCTTAAATAGTCCCATTTCAGAAAAAGAAATAGAACAAGCTATTAATCAACTCCCTAAAAAAAAAATCCCCGGGACCAGATGGATTTACATGTGAATTCTACCAAACATTCAAAGAACAATTAGCCCCAATACTTTAAAACTATTTGAAAAAATAGGGAATGAAGGAGTCCTACCAAACTCCTTTTATGACACAGACATGGTACTGATATCTAAACCAGGTAGGTTGAAAACAGAGAAAGAAAATTATAGACCAATCTCCCTAATGAATATTGATGCTAAAATCTTAAATAAGATATTAGCAAAAAGACTACAGAAAAGCATCCCCAGGAAAATACATCATGGTCAAGTAGGATTTATACTAGGAATGCAGGGCTGGTTCAATATTAGGAAAACTATCAATATAATTGGCCATATTAATAATCAAATTAGCAAAAACCATATGATCATCTCAATAGATGCAGAAAAAACATTTGATAAAATCCAACATCCATTCCTATTAAAAACTCTTGAGAATATAGGAATATATGGACTTTTGCTTAAAATAATCAAGAGCATCTATTTAAAACCAGCAGTAAGCATTATATGTAACAGGGACAAACTGCAACCATTCCCAATAAGATCAGGAGTAAAACAAGGTTGCCCACTATCACCGTTACTATTTAATATTGTATTAGAAATGCTAGCTTTGGCAATAAGAGTTGAGAAAGAGATTAAAGGAATAAGAATAGCCAATGAGGAAACCAAATTATCACTCTTTGCTGATGATATGATGGTATACTTAGAAAACCCCAGAGATTCTACCAAAAAGTTATTAGAAACAATCTACACCTTCAGCAAAGTTGCAGGATATAAAATAACCCCACATAAGTCATCAGCATTCTTATATATCATTAACAAAACCCAACAGTTAGAGTTACAAAAAGAAATTCCATTTAAAGTAACTACTGATTGTATAAAATATTTAGGAATCTATCTGCCAAGGGAAAATCAGAAACTTTGTGAGCAAAACTACAAAATACTTTCCACACAAATTAAGTCTGATCTAACCAACTGGAAAAATATTAAATGCTCTTGGATTGGGCGAGCAAATATAATAAAGATGACAATACTACCTAAATTAATCTACTTATTTAGCGCTATACCAATCAGACTCCCAAAAAACTACTTTGATGAATTAGAAAAAATAACAACAAAGTTCATATGGAAAAACAAAAGGTCAAGAATTTCAAGGGAATTAATGAAAAAAAAAATCAAATGAAGGTGGCCTAGCTGTACCAGATCTAAAATTATATTATAAAGCAGCAGTTACTAAAACCATCTGGTATTGGCTAAGAAATAGACTAATTGATCAATGGAATAGGTTAGGTTCAAAGGACAAAACAGCCAATAACTTTAATAATATAGTGTTTGACAAACCCAAAGACACCAGTTTCTGGGATAAGAATGCATTATTTGACAAAAATTGCTGGGAAAATTGGAAATCAGTATGGCAGAAACTAGACATTGACCCACACTTAACACCGTACTCCAAGATAAGGTCAAAATGGGTTCATGATCTAGGCCTAAAGAATGAGCTTATAAATAAATTGGAAGAGCATAGGATAGTTTACCTCTCAGAACCTGTGGAAGAGGGAGGAATTTATGACCAAAGAAGAACTCGAGATCACTATTGACCACAACATAGAAAATTTTGATTATATCAAATTGAAAAGTTTTTGTACAAACAAAACAATTGCAAACAAGATTAGAAGGGAAACAATAAACTGGGAAAACATTTTTACAATCCAAGGTTCTGATAAAGGCCTCATTTCCAAAATACATAGAGAATTGACTTTAATCTATAAGAAATCAAACTATTCTCCAATTGATAAATGGTCAAAGGATATGAACAGACAATTCTCAGATGAAGAAATTGAACCTATTTATAGACATATGAAAATATGCTCCAAATCATTATTATTCAGAGAAATGCAAATTAAGACAACTCTGAGATACCACTACACACCTGTCAGATTGGCTAGAGTGACAGGGAAAGATAATGTGGAATGTTGGAGGGGATGTGGGAAAACAGGGACACTGATACATTGTTGGTGGAATTGTGAACACATCCAGCCATTCTGGAGAGCAATTTGGAACTATGCTCAAAAAGTTATAAAACTGTGCATACCCTTTGATCCAGCAGTGTTTCTACTGGGCTTATACCCCAAAGAGATATTAAAGAAAGGAAAGGGACCTGTATGTGCCAAAATGTTTGTGGCAGCCCTGTTTGTAGTGGCTAGAAGCTGGAAAATGAAAGGATATCCATCAATTGGAGAATGGTTGAGTAAATTGTGGTATATGAACGTTATGGAATATTATTACTCTGTAAGGAATGACCAGCAGGATGAATACAGAGAGGACTGGCGAGACTTACATGAACTGATGCTGAGTCAAATGAGCAGAACCAGGAGATCATTATATACCTCAACAACGATACTGTTTGAGGATGTATTCTGATGGAAGATCTCCTCGATAAAGAGAGCCTTAATTGATCAAAGATGGAAAGAAGCAGCTACACCCAGAGAAAAATACTGGGAAATGAATATAAACTGCTTGCATTTTTGTTTTTCTTCCCGGGTTATTTATACCTTCTGAATTCAATTCTCCCTGTGCAACAAGAAAACTGTTAGGTTCTGCACACATATATTGTATCTAGGATATACTGCAACTCATTCAACATGTAAAGGACTCTTGCCATCTGAGGGAAGGGGTGGAGGGAGGGAGGGGAAAAATCGGAACAGAAGTGAATGCAAGGGATAATGCTGTAAAAAATTACCCTGGCATGCGTTCTATCAATAAAAATTTATTTAAAAAATAAATAAATAAATGAAGTCCCTCCTCCTTTCTTATACCTTTCCCCTACAATTTTTATACTTCTTTCTATGTAGCTAACCCCTTCCTTTTTTTTTTTTGTCACTTTCCTCCTCCCACTTGAGAGAAGTTTCTGTACAAATCAAATATGTCTAACATTTTCTCTTTGAGCCAACTCTGATGAGAGTGAAATTCACACAATGCTCATCCCCCTCACTTCTTTCCCTCAGATACAATAGGTTTCCTTGCCTCTTTGTGAGAAGTAATTTCCCTTTTTAACCTCCAATTTTCCCTTTTTCTGGTACAATCCCCTTTCCATCTCTATAGTTCCTTTTTTATATTATAACAGTAAAATCAAATTATACATGCACTCTCTATGTATACCCATAACAGAAATACAGTTCTCAAGACTTATTTTTACCCTTTTAATATTTTTTTTTGAGTCCTATATTTTGAGGTCAAATTTTTTGTTTAGCTCTGTTTTTTTCGTCAGAAATAAATGGAATTCACCTGTTTCATTGAATGTCCATCTTCTTCCTTGGAAGAAAATGCTCAGTTTATCTGGGTAGTTTATTCTTAGCTGCATTCCAAGTTCCTTTGCCTTTCAGAATATCAGGTTCCAGGCCCATCAATCCTGTATTGTGGAAGCTACTAGATCCTGAATAATCCTTATTATAGCTTCTCTGTTTATAAATTTTTTTCTGGCTTCTTGTCATATTTTTCCTTGTTCTGATAGTTCTGTTTAGCTACAATATTCCTTGGAGTTTTAATTTTAGGGTCTCTTTCAGAGGGTGTTCGACAAATTCTTTTAATGGCTATTTTATCTTCTGATTCTATGACATCTGGGCAGTTCTCTTTGATGATTTTCTTAAAAATAGTGTCTAGGCTTTTTTTTTAATCATGATTTTCAGGGAGTTCAATAATCCTTAGATTATTTCTGCTAGAACAATTTTCCAGGTCTGTTGTTTTTCTTTTTTTTTTTTTTTTTTTTTTTTTTTTTTTTTTTTTTTAAATTTTATTTTATTTAATAATAACTTCGCATTGACAGAATCCATGCCAGGATAATTTCTACACGACATTATCCCTTGCAATCACTTATGTTTCGTTTTTTCCCCTCCCTCCCTCCTCCCCCCCCCCCAGGATGGCAAGCAGTCCTATATATGCTACACATGTTGCAGTATATCCTAGATACAATACATATTTGCAGAACCAAACAGTTCTCTTGTTGCACAGGGAGAATTGGATTCAGAAGGTAAAAATAATTCGGGAAGAAAATCAAAAATGCAAATAGTTTACATTCATTTCCCAGTATTCCTTCTTTGGGTGTAGCTGTTTCTGTCCATCATTTCTCCAATGAAACTCAGTTAAGTCTCTTTGTCAGAGAAATCCACTTCCATCAGAATACATCCTCATACAATATCGTTGTCGAAGTGTATAATGATCTCCTGGTTCTGCTCATCTCACTTAGCATCAGTCCATGTAGGTCTCTCCAAGCCTCTCTGTATTCATCCTGCTGGTCATTCCTTACAGAGCAATAATATTCCATAACATTCATATACCACAATTTACCCAGCCATTCTCCAATTGATGGGCATCCATTCATTTTCCAGTTTCTAGCCACTACAAACAGGGCTGCTACAAACATTTTGGCACATACAGGTCCCCTTCCCTTTTTTAGTATCTCTTTGGGGTATAAGCCCAATAGAAACACTGTTGGATCAAAGGGTATGCACAGTTTGATAACTTTTTGGGCATAATTCCAGATCGCTCTCCAGAATGGCTGGATTCGTTCACAACTCCACCAACAATGCATCAATGTCCCCGTTTTCCCGCATCCCCTCCAACATTCATCATTGTTTTTTCCTGTCATCTTAGCCAATCTGACAGGAGTGTAGTGATATCTCAGAGTTGTCTTAATTTGCATTTCTCTGATCAATAGTGATTTGGAACACTCTTTCATGTGAGTGGTAATAGTTTCAATTTCTTCATCTGAAAATTGTCTGTTCATATCCTTTGACCATTTATCAATTGGAGAATGGCTTGATTTTTTATAAATTTGAGTCAGTTCTCTATATATTTTGGAAATGAGGCCTTTATCAGAACCTTTAATTGTAAAGATGTTTTCCCAGTTAGTTACTTCCCTACTAATCTTATTTGCATTCGTTCTGTTTGTACAAAGGCTTTTTAATTTGATATAATCAAAATTTTCTATTTTGTGATTGGTAATGTTCTCTAGTTCATCTTTGGTCACAAATTTCTTTCTCCTCCACAAGTCTGAGAGATAAACTATCCTATGTTCCTCTAATTTATTTATAATCTCGTTCTTTATGCCTAGGTCATGGACCCATTTTGATCTTATCTTGGTATGTGGTGTTAAGTGTGGGTCCTTGCCTAATTTCTGCCATACTAATTTCCAGTTATCCCAGCAGTTTTTATCAAATAATGAAATCTTATCCCAAAATTTAGAATCTTTGGGTTTGTCAAACACTAGATTGCTATAGTTGACTATTCTGTCTTGTGAACCTAACCTTTTCCACTGATCAACTAATCTATTTCTAAGCCAATACCAGATGGTTTTGGTGACTGCTGCTTTATAATATAATTTTAGATCAGGTACAGCTAGACCACCTTCATTTGATTTTTTTTTCATTAATTCCCTTGAGATTCTCGACTTTTTATTGTTCCATATGAATTTTGTTGTTATTTTTTCTAAATCATTAAAATATTTTCTTGGAAGTCTGATTGGTATAGCACTAAATAAATAGATTAGTTTAGGGAGTATTGTCATCTTTATTATATTTGCTCGGCCTATCCAAGAGCACTTAATATTTTTCCAATTATTTAAGTCTGACTTTATTTGTGTGTAAACTTTTTTGTAATTTTGCTCATATAATTCCTGACTTTCCTTTGGTAGGTAGATTCCCAAATATTTTATGCTATCAACAGTTATTTTGAATGGAATTTCTCTTTGTATCTCTTGCTCTTGGATTTTGTTGGTGGTGTATAAGAATGCTGAGGATTTATGGGGATTTATTTTGTATCCTGCTACTTTGCTAAAATTATGAATTATTTCTAATAGCTTTTTAGTAGAATCTCTGGGGTTTTCTAGGTATACCATCATATCATCTGCAAAGAGTGATAGTTTGGTTTCCTCATTGCCTACTCTAATTCCTTTAATCTCTTTCTCGACTCTTATTGCAGAGGCCAGTGTTTCTAATACAATATTGAATAATAATGGTGATAGTGGGCAACCTTGCTTCACTCCAGATCTTACCGGGAAAGGTTCCAGTTTTTCCCCATTGCATATGATGCTTACTGAAGGTTTAAAATATATGCTCCTAACTATTTTAAGGAAAAGTCCTTTTATTCCTATGCTCTCAAGTGTTTTTATTAGGAATGGCTGTTGGATTTTATCAAATGCTTTTTCTGCATCTATTGAAATGATCATATGGTTTTTGTTTGGTTGGTTGTTGATATAGTCAATTATGTTAATAGTTTTCCTAATATTGAACCAGCCCTGCATTCCTGGTATAAATCCTACTTGGTCATAGTGTATTATCCTGGGGATGATTTTCTGTAATCTTTTTGCTAATATTTTATTTAAGATTTTAGCATCAATATTCATTAGGGAGATTGGTCTATAATTTTCTTTCTCTGTTTTCAGCCTACCTGGTTTAGGTATCAGTACCATATCTGTGTCATAAAAGGAGTTTGGTAGGACTCCTTCAATCCCTACTTCTTCAAATAGTTTATTTAGCATTGGAGTTAATTGATCTTTAAATGTTTGATAGAATTCAGATGTAAATCCATCTGGTCCTGGGGTTTTTTTCTTAGGGAGTTGATTGATAGTTTGTTCTATTTCTTTTTCTGAGATAGGAGTGTTTAGGATATTTACTTCTTCCTCTGTTAGTTTAGGTAAGCTATATTTTTGGAGGTATTCTTCTATTTCATTTAAGTTGTCGAATTTATTGGCGTAAAGTTGGGCAAAGTAACTCCTAATTATTGCTCTAATTTCCTCTTCGTTAGTGGTGAGTTCTCCCTTTTCATTTTTAAGACTAACAATTTGATTTTCCTCTTTCCTTTTTTTAATCAGATTTACTAAGGGTTTGTCTATTTTGTTGGTTTTTTCAGGTCTGTTGTTTTTCCACAGTAGGTGTTTAAATTTTTTTTTCTATTTTTTTCATTTTTAAAAAAATTTGCTCGTGTGATTCTTTGTGTCTCCTTGAGTCATTCATTTCCATTTGTTCAGTTCTGATTTTTAATGAATTACTTTCTTCATTTACTTCTTTTTATTTCTTTTTGTATTTGTCCAATTGAGTTTTTAAATGTATTGTTTTATTCTATGGAATTTTTTTCCATTTCACAAATTTTTTTAAGCAGTTTTTTTATTTTTCCAATTCAGAAATTCTGTTTTCCTAGAAGTTCTTTATCTTTTCCATTTCACAATTCAGGAAGTTATTTTCTTTTTCACTTTATCAAAACTTTCTTTTAATGAGTTATATGTCTTTTCCAAACTCTCTTGCAAAGTTTTCCTTTCCCTTCCCCATTCTTCTTTGTTGGAATATACGGGAGAGCTGCTGAAATATACTGGAGCCACCTGATAGTGGCTGCTGGAGATCCAACTCAGAATAGATCTCCTCTTGTGAGAAGATGATACAAGGAGACTGAGAGGCAGTTGCTGTTCTTTGACCTCTCTGACTGAGGAGCCATTGTGTTGTCTGATCTCTCTCCTTTTCCCTCTGCCGCCAATTCATCTCATTCCCAGTTCAAAACACCTGTGTCAGCAAAAGCTCCCTTGCAACTCCTTCAGATACTATGATCCCCAGCTGTGGAAGCTCTCAGAGAATTGACCTACCCCCTAACTATCCCCTGTTTTTTGCTTGTTATTTCCCCCGCACATCATGTTCTGCACAGTGTGTATTCCAACACTTCTTGTAGCTTTCTTTTAAGTTATTTTTTTTAAATTTCATCTAGGAGAGCCTTGTGTGGTGGGGACCAGGTTATAACCCCCTCTTTAGGGCTTCATCTGCAGACAATCTGCTTTTAGTCCGCTTTTGTCCCCTCAGGTTTTGAATTCTGCTCTCTTTCACTATAGAAGCAGTCTATAGAGCTCACTTTGCCTTTTTACTCAATTTTTTTTTTTTTTTTTAAGAGTTGGAATCTGCTTTTTGGGTAAGGAGGTTCCAAGCTTCCTCTACAGACTCCAGGAGGTGGCAAAGTTAGGATCCTGCTGAATCACTCCTGGTGCTAGGTGGGTGCCAGGCCCATTGAGACTGGGGCACTTTGGGTTACACTCTTTACCACAGTGTTGGCTACTGTGCCCTGGTTGCTAGCCAGTAGATTAGCAGCGAAGTTATAAAACATCCAACACAAACAGAGAGGTTATAGAGTCCTTCCTATAGATTCTCTGCCTTACCGAGACTGCAACCCACCCCCAGTCTGCTCAGTGTGTGCTGGCTTTTGCGCTTTCCTCTCTGTCTGTGTCTAGCCACTTCCTCCTATATCCACGCTCAAACAAACAGACCTTTTCTGGCAATCTTCGGGATTATCTTCTGCTGGTAATTTGTTGAACTTCCAATATTTATGGATTTTGTCAGTCTAGCACTAATTCAGAGTCTTAATTTCATAATTTGTGTGAGAGTAACAGGAGAAGTCAGAAAGAACCATGTGTCCTCTCTGCCATCTTGACTCTACCCCTGTTGATTTCAGAGATTCTTATAGGACTCCAGCGAGCAGGGAAACAAAGGCAAGGGGTGGTAGAGCACTGGTGAGTGGGAACTCCAGAAAGGACCATAATTTTTCAATTCTGACAGGTTGGAGGTAAAGAAGGAAGGATCATAAATTCTAATAAGTGAAGAAGCTTGAGACAGGATGTTTGGACCAGGAGATGGGGAGATGCCATCTAGGTATTTGAGACAAACCATCTGGAGTTCTATGACTCTTAAGAATGCTAGTGGCCAGAGCTCCCAGCCCTAATTATCTCAGTCCTAATGTGAGGAAGTGAGGGTTGCCACCAGGGAAACTGAGGCAGAACAATTCAGGAAAACTGACACAGAACAATTCAGGGAAACTGAGGTAGGGAAACTGAGGCATAACACGAACTGCTTAGTGTGCATCCTATAAATTTTGGCATGTTGTCTGATTATTGGCATTCTCTTGGATGGAATTATTATTTCCATGATTTTTTGTTTGACATGTTCATTCTTTAGTATTAGATCATTTCATTTCCATTTAATTTTTGGTCTATTTTTCCATGACCCTTTATTACACATAATTTTTATTGCATCATGATCTGAAAATGATACATTTGTTAGTCCTGCCTTTCTGCATTTGATTGTGAGGTTTTTAATGTCCTAATATATGGTCAGTTTTTGTGTATGTCACTGAGTATGTATTCCTGAGGAAAAAAATATATTCCTTTCTATCCCCATTCAATTTTTTCCAATGGTCTACCATACCAAACTTTTCTAAAATTCTATTCATTTCCTTAACTTCTTTCTTATCTAGTTCTGATAGATGGAAGTATAATTTTGCTATCTATTTTTTCTTACAACTTATTTAACTTCTCTAGGAATGTAGATGCTACTACCACTTGGTACATACATATTTAATAGTGAAATTACTTCATTATGTAAGGTACCTTTAGCAAGCTGTAGTTTCCTTCCTTGTCTCTTTTAATTAGATCTATTTTTACTTTTGCTTAATCTGAGATCAGGATTGCTACCCCTGTTTTATATTTTGTTTTTTTCTTCAGCAGAAACATAATAGATACTGCTCGTCTTCTACTTTTACTCTGTATGTATCTCTCTGCTTCAGATGTGTTTCTTATAAATAACATAGTGTAGTATTCTGGCTTTTTATGCATTCTGCTATCCAAATCTGTTTTATAGTAGAGTCCATCCCATTCATATTCACAATTAAGATTACTAACTGTATTTCTTGCCATCCTATCTTTCTCAGATTATACTTTGCTCTCTGCTTTCATTCTTTTCCTACTTATCAGTGTTTTGCTTCTGACTTCCATCTCTCTCAATTTGTTTTTCATTCTATTAGGACCCCTTCTTATCTGTTTTCACTTCCTGTTCTACCCACTCTTCTATCAATATCTCCCTCTTCCTTTTTTCTTTCCCCTTTTCCCTCTACTTTCCCTACAGGGTAAGTTAAATTTTTATACCCAACTAGATGTGTATATTATTCCCTCTTTGAACTAAACAATGCTTATCTCTCTCCCTTCTTTCCCTCTACTGAATAGATTTTTTTTTTGCCCCTTCATATTTTCTAATTTACTCCAATTTAATCTCTACATTCTTATTTTCCCAGTATATTCCTTTTCCCATCCTTAATTTCTTTTTTATATAACTTCATCAAATATATCTTATAACCACACCCCCTCTGTCTATGAATACTCTATTCTAACTGCCATAACAAAGATACAGCTCTCATGTGTTATCATGTTATCTTCCCATGTAGGGATATTAATAGTTTTACCTTTAAATAACACTTTTTTTTCCTGTTTACCTTTTTGTGCTTCTCTTAAGTCTTCTATTTGAAGACTGGATTTTCTGTTCAGCTCTGGTGTTTTCTTTAGAAATGATTGAATATCTCCATTTTATTGAATGTCTATCTTTAACCCTAAGTGATTATGCTCAATTTTGCTGAGTAATTATACTTGGTTGTAGTCCAACCTCCTTTGCCTTCCAAAAGATTTTATTCAAAGCTCTCCAAATCTTTAATGTGGAAACTGCTAAATTCTGGGTAATCCTGACTGTGGCCCATCAACATTTGAATTGTTTCTTTCTAGTTGCATACAATATTTTCTCTTTGGTCTGATGATTCTTGAGTTTAGCTACAATATTCCTTGGTATTTTTTTTTTTTCATTTTGGCGTCTCTTTCAGCAAGTAATCAGACAATTGTTTCCATGAGTATTTTTACTCTGTGTCTAGGATATCAAGGGAGTTTTCCTGGTTGATTTCTTCAAAGATCTTGTTCTTTTTTATCATAGTTTTCAGGTAGTCCAATAATTCTTAAATTATCTCTCCTTAATCTGTTTTCCAAATTGGTAGTTTTTCCAGTGAGCAATTTAAATTTTCTTTTATAATTTAAAATTTTTATTTGATTGATTTCTAATGTCTTATGAAGTCATTAGCTTTAACTTTATTTTAATGAATTAATTTCTTCATTTAGCTTTTTAATAGCTTTTTCCATTTGATCAAATATATTTTTAAGGGAATTGCTTTCTTCAGCATATTTGTATGTACATACAACCATATAGAGAGATAGAGAGATAGATAGATATAGATATTTATATATATATATATATATATATATATATTTCCTTTGGTACATTTTTTTTCCCATTTCATCAAATCTATTTTTTAAAAAGTTGTTTTTTTTTCCCAAACTTGAGCTCTGTTCCTAGGGAATAGGAGATGCTGTCCCAAACTTTTTTTTCCTAGGGGACAGAGGCTTTATCCTTGGTTTTTCATGTTGGGGCTGGAGGTGCTGCTTTCCCATTACACTGAGTTTGCCTGGTCTGTTGTATCTGGGTTGGAGAACAACCATTTTTTAAATATTGGAATTATGCAAATAAAATGATCAAAATATTTTTTGCCCTTTGATCCAGAAACTCCATTATTGTGCTCAGACTCAAAAAGAAGCCATTGCTAAGAAATGTTTATATTCACCAAAAGATTTATATTAACACATTTTCTAATAGGAAAGAATTGAAAATAAAATAGGTGCCCATTAATTGGGAATGGCTAAACAAATAGTCATATGTGAATGTAATATTACTATGCTATAAGAAATGATGTATGTGATAAATACAGAGAAAGCATGGAAAGAGCTACATGAACTGATACAGAGTGAAGTAGAAAGAGCCAAGATATACAATAGACACAATAGCTACAATAACGTAAATGGAATTAACATCTAAGTGAATAAAAGTTATTGTATTCCAATAAACTGGTGATGGAGAGAGACTTCTGCATCCAGAGGACTGTGAGGACTGAGCATGGATCCCCAAATAACATTTTCATCTTTTTGTTGTTGTTAGCTTGCTTTTTTCCCTCATTTTTTTCCCTTTTTGATCTGATTTTTCATGTGCAACAAAACAAATGTGGAAATATTTATAGAATAATTACAAGTGTTTACATTTATTTATTGTCTAAGGGGGGAGGATGGAGAAAGGGAAGGAAAAAATTGGGAACATAAGGTTTTACAAGGATGAATGTTGAAAATTATCTTTGCATGTATTTTGAAAATAAAAAACATGTGATCAAGCAAAAAAAAAGTTATTGTAGCAAAATTAGAAAGATAACCCCACCTCATTTTTTTGTATCAGTGGGAAATTTACAACTCTTATGCACAGAACATTTTTTGAGCATTTTAAAAAATGTATTGATCAGTTATACTGATTTTTCCCCTATTCTTTTTTTTTTATATAATAATATATGTGTTCTATGGAGTGACTCTGGGAGAAGAAAGAAGAGACTCTGGTGTAATTCTGCTGAAATCTGACTGAGAGCCTCTGTCTGTCTCTTTTATATGAGAGAGAGGAATTGTGGTATACAAGAGAGAGGGATTATGGGTTTTCTCCCATAATGCTCCCTGGCCCCAAGAGCTTCAAGGGAGGTGTGAATTCAGATATCTCATACTAAACCCTGAAATTTCCCAAATGTGTGAACTCCAATGAGTAAATGTGCAAACACAAGCTTTGTATCAATTAGTTCTACTTAGTACCTTGTTTCAGATTCTGGCCCAAAACATCTTCTTGTAAGATCAGATCAATAATCTATCAACTCTAATGAGTTAGCAGTTTGTAAAGATTCCAACATCTTTCCCTTTCTTTTGTTTTAGAACATAGGGTGGTCATGACCTCCCTGACTTCTCAAGGAGGTGAGAACCCTCCAAAAAATGTAATCACGCCTTCCCTGACACCTCAGGAAGGGAGATGAAAGCACCAAAGGAAATAGGAAGTCAAATCAGATTGGCGGGTTTCTGAAGGGGCTCACTTGAAACAGGTACACATAAATCCATCAATATGGGCCAGAACTTTGAAACAGTTCCTATTTCCTTTGGTGCTTTCATCTCCCTTCCTGATCATAGTTGTGAAGTTTGAAGGCTTGGCTGTTCAGCTGAAAAAAGACTTCAATGCCCAATACCTTATCTTTCCTGGTTATTCAGAATCTTTCTAAGACAATTCAAATAGAAAAAAAAATTGACTTTGATATTACATTAGTATAATTTCTCAAGTATTAGCTCAATGGCCCACACTTACTTTCAGAAGCTCCCAAATGCTGGACAATGTATGCTTCAATCTGATCATCTATATAAAGACCACTTCCTTGTAACTCTAATTCTGCAACCAAAGAAAATATCTTCATTCCCTAGTGTACAGGATTTGGTGAATTAATCAACTATTAGAAATGAGAAAGGTCCGATCTTTTGTGTCTAAGAGACAAAATCCTTTTCCTGCCTGTTTTTCCTATAAAACATCTTTGCATTGTAGAAACTTGATTGTGATAGAACTCTTTTTGAAGAATAACTGCTTACCTTCTGGCATGAAGAATCCCGGCCTACTAACTACTTACAGGCAGAGGTCCCACTCAGTGGTTAAAACACACTAAAAATACAAGAATTTTTGCAAAGATAATTCTGCTCACCTAATTAATACATAGAATATGTGCACATTTGTAGACAACATAAAATCTATGAAATCAAAAAGACAAACAAACACCTCTTGTTATGAGAAAACTCAGCAGACATAAGTCCCTGAGTGAAACACAGCTGGCAAATGAAACCCAGCTTACCAAAATGAGTTGAATACATGGTTTTTAATGGAAAAGCAAGATGATTTTGGTTTTGCAGTCAAAACTAATCCATTCAAAAAGCTTATATACCTCCCAAAAGGAATGAATGACAGGCTCAGGACAATGCTATTGCCATGTATAAGAAAGTTTCACATCATCATTATTGATGTGTACACTCTCACCATGATGAGTCCTGAAGAGGTCAAAGAAAAATGTGAAGGCCCAGAGATACTCATCATCAATGTACAGAAAGAGAGCAAGCTTCTAATTCGGGGTGACTTCAATTCCAAAGTAGGCAGAAATTACCTGACATGGCAGTGAATCCTTAAGAAGAACAGAGTTATAAAGAGCAATAACAATGGTCATTTAATACTAAAGACCTTTCTCATGACCAAAACTATCTTTAATTTATCTAAACACAAAAAAGTTCATCAAAGTACTCTCAAAGCAAACATTGGCATTTAACAGACTAAGTAAAGTGAAGAAACAGAGTATAGAGTGGTGAGGGGAATGTGTGTTGCAAAGTGCTAGACTGACCATAGACTTATTCTCAACCTAAATGTTTGAATTTAATAAAAATGGCAGTCCCAAGGCAAGACTACTTACAAGAAGACTTACCAGAAGATTTAATATCAACAGATTAGAGTGCTTCTCTGAGAAGGAAGTATTTGTTGCTAACTTTGAGGGAAAGCTGAGCATACACACAGTTGGCAGCAGTGGACCAGAAAAAGAATAAATTGCTTTCAGAGATTTTGTGAATAACATTGCATTTACTCATCTGGGAATATTTATAAAAATCAAAATTGGTTTGATGAAAATAGTGGAGAAATTAAGAAATTGCTAAATGAAAAATGAGAACTACATAGATTTTATCAGCAGAATAGTTTCTCTATTTCTAAGCAGGAGACATTTGACTCCATTAAAATTAAAGTACAAGTAAAGCTTAGGAAGGTGCAGTATTTTTGGTTCAGTAAGAAGACATGTTAAATTTAGTTTTTCCCTGATTCTAATAATCCAAAGCACTCTTATGATGCTCTAAAAGACTTATTGTGAATTTCAACTACTTAGTGCTGATAGTCACATTGATTAATGATAAGGACATGATCCTGGAGATTTGGCTAAATATTTTCATAGTATTATCTGCAAACCATTATAAAAGCTGTAGCCACTGACCATTTACCTTGGATAAAAGTCAGTCCTTTTCTAACTAAGCTTTCAACTGAAGAAGAGATTTTGATCATCATTCATCTCCTCTTTTGTGGCAAAGAGCCTGGTGCTGATTTTATTCCAGCTGAGATTTACAAGACAGATGGCCCACTGTTCAAACAAATGCTGACTAATACATTCTTAGTTAAATGGTAAGATGAAGTTTTCCCCAAAAGTTCAAGCCAATACCTCCCTTGTCTATCTCTAAGATAAAGGAAATAGATTATACCATGACAATCACAGGGGAGATCTTTCTCTCTTAATCATTGTGTACAGGGTCCTTCTTAAGTGATCCTTCACCTGGAGCATGGTCATCTACCTAAAAGTAAATGTGACTTCAAAAATGGGTAAGGAAAGACCAACTCCAGAAGAAATTCCAGGACCAAAATAGAGAAGTCTGTACACAATAAAAGTGACTAAAGCATTTGATACTGTTAGTGATGAGGACTTATGGGAAACAAAATTTGAGTGTCCAGAGAAGTTAGTCAATTTTGTACATCAATTTCATGATATGTTGCTTTCATGGTTCTTGATAATGAATGATACTTTCATGTATTAGAAATAACCAGAAGTGAAGCAGGGGTATGTGCTTGCTGTATATGTACTCCCATCCCTTTTCAGGTGTTTTTTTCAGTAATGTTGTCAGATGTCTTCAATGAGGACAAAAACAACATCAATGTTAGCTACTATACTGATGGTAAATTGCTTAACTTAAAAGGACTACAAGTCAAGATTAAAATGGAGGGAGAGTTGTTGAATTTTTTGTTGTTGTTGTTGTTCACAGATTCATTTTCTGTCTCTGAGGCTGAAATGCAAGAGACTATGAAATGATTCTCTGCTGCTTGTGTTAATTTTGGACTAATAATTAGTGTCAAGAAAACATAAGTCAACATCATACTATCCATATGTGGATGGTTATGATAAATGGAGAAATACTAATGCTGTGGATCAATTCACTTACCTTGGAAGTATACTTTCTAGGTATGAGTACATATACATGATGAGGTTGATTGCATGTGTTACAAGAGCTAGTCCAGTGTTTGGGATACTTTGAAAGAAAGTGTGGCAGAAAGGGGTGTTAGAATGCCTATTAAACTGAAGGTCTACAAATATATTGTGTTGATCTCATTGTTATGTGCCTGCAAAACCTAGGCAGTATACCAGCTCTATGTCGGAAAGCTGAATTGCTTCCATGTGATTTGTCTTAGCTAAATTTTGACAATCACCTTGCAAGATAAAGTACTGAGGTTCTTTCTAGAGCTGAACTAACAAGCATTCAAACTCTACTGCAGAGAGTGACACTTTAATGGCCTCACCATGTTGTTCAAATACCAAACATAAAGTTGCCTAAACAAGTATTTTGCAGAGAACTCACCTTAAGGCAAGTGGTTACATGAAAGTCAGAAGAAGCAATGCAAGGACACAGTCTTGCTAAAGAACTTTGGAACTGACTGTGTGGTATGGGGGACACTGATAAAGGACTGCCCATCATGGCATGCCCTTCTCAGAGAAAACTCTACATTTGTAAGAAAAGCAATAATTGCAGTTGCTCAAAATAAATGTGACATATACAAATTTAGACACCTCTCCAACTCCCAATGTTCATATAGGTTATTAGTACGGAGCCTGTGATAGAGCTTTCTCTGATTTCATTGATCTGATCATCCAGAGCCAGACTCATTGTACTTTAATTCCAACATAGTGATGTGATTTTAGTCCTCATTGAGAACAAAAAAACTAATAGCCACAATTATAGGAATTTGAGGTTTTCCTTTGTTATTCCTGAAGCTGCCTTTTACTAATTCAAGTCAAAGATCAAATCAATGTTGAAGAATCTTGGACATGGAACTACTCTTAGAATTAACCATTACCTGAAGTTGAATTTTGACTGCCAAATTCCAAAAATTGCTCAGGTAGGTTTTCCTTGCAATTCCTTTCTCTCCAGGATATGTTTAGTATTGCTGATTTTCTTTCTTTCTATTTTTTAACAAACATAAATTTGAGCCTCATTACACCTACTTAAGCCTAGTATATCAGGTTTGGCCTTAATTTTCCATCATATTGCCTTAAAATTGCAGCATAAATTGTGGGAAAGGAAGGAAAGGGAGCAAGCTTTTATTTTTATCTACTGTTTACTTGCCAGGTGATGCACCAAATGCTTTATTTACAATATTGTGTCATTTCATATTTACAATAATATTCCAAGGTAGGTGATGACATTATGTCCTTTTATAACTAACAAGCATTCAAACTCTACTGCAGAGAGTGACACTTTAATGGGCTCACCATATTGTTCAAATACCAAACATAAAGTTTCCTAAACAAGTATTTTGCAGAGAACTCACATTAAGGCAAGTGGTTACATGAAAGTCAGAAGAAGCAATACAAGGACACAGTCTTGCTGAAGAACTTTGGAGAACGAGAATACTAAAGCAAACAAATGTTAACTGATTAGTCCAGAGGACAAAGCTAGTGATTATGAGACGAGATTTAAATTCTGGCTTTCATAACTGTAGGCCCAGGGCTCCTTCTGATGTGCTACCAGCTTTCTCTAATTTTCAGATAGTGAAAGCTATAGAATGAGTCCATTATTCTATAAAGAAAGTATATCAAGACCAAATTTTCTGATTCCAAATTGATACCATAATCTTTTCCTGGATTGTATGGGTGTTCAAGGAAGTCTAGTTTCTCTGATGTGAAGGCTGATTAGCCTCTTCAGGGATGTTTTTTTTACCTTTGGTGCCCATGTGACACCCAACTTTCACTCATGTCTCTAAGAAACTGTAGTAAATACATACTCCAGTTAACCTTTTGAGCAGATTGGCCATACCAGGTTTCAACCTTAGATCTTGGCAAAGTGTCAAAGATGCCAAGGTGATCCACTACATCCCATGCCATCCCCAGTTGTCTTAACTTTTGTCTTGCCACTGAACTTTGATGACTATGGAAGAAAGAGCGAGGATGATGACTGTGCAACTTTGCCTCCCAACTCCAATTTATGTATGAGTCAAAAGACATTACACATACCATTTTACCATTTTAACTTACCTCAAAGTCCTGCAGGAATGGATAAGAAAGAAAGCAGCATATGTGGACACACTGGAAAGTATAGTCATAACAAATAGGTGGTGCAAGCCAGTCTTTTCACTGGACTGAAGCAACAATGGGATCTGGCAGCCTTCTGGGTGTCTGAATAGCATTTCTTTAAGCACTGCAATGCAAACCTGCTGATGTGAAGAAGAGGCTAGAAAACATGGAGAAGTGACAAGATGAAGAAAGATCTCCATCAAAGGCCTGAGTTTGAACTGAATCTTTAGAGTCCAGAAAAACCAGGAGGCAAAAATGAATAGATAATATTTTGGAGCTTGGGGACAATCAGAAAAAAAATTTTTAAGTGGGAAGCTTGAAATGTTCAAGTAATAACAAGTAGATAACTGTTGCTGTATGCAGAATACACAGAGAGCAAAATATTTTTTTAAAAATTGAGATGGTAAGAAGAGGACAGGCAATTTCCTTTAAATAAGATCCACACCAACTGAATAATTCACTGTAAAAATTCAGCAATCGATTGTTTTTCTACAATGAAGTTTTAGTCCCTTTATCCCATGGCTCTTAGCACTACGGCTGTGTGTACACTTTTCTCTCTATCCAAGAGACATACTACTCAATGAATTCTCCTCTCAATAATTCTCTCCAACTTTGAACTTGGAGTTATTTACAAGTACACCCTTGAGGCTGGTCCTGCTCAAGAAAATCTCCTTTCTCTTTTAAGGCCAGATGCCAATATTATCAAATTTAATGTTCCTTGAGAAGGCAATATACAGAAACTATCAGGAATATGACTACAAAGCTGAAATTCAAGAATATATACATGTATACATTGTGTGTGTGTGTGTGTGTGTGTGTGTGTGTATGTGTGTGTATCATGTACTTCTTTAAAGCCCCTTTTGACTATTGCTTATTGGTAGAGGGATGGATCTTTTGCTCCCTACTGTACTCTATGAATTTATTCTTTATAATCATCTTGAGGATTACAAAATAGCAAAAAGTCCAAAGTGTTTCATTGGCTCCTTTTAACAGGGTAGTACTAAGAAGTAGCTCCTCAGCAAAGGGTCTGCCTACCTACGTCCACTTCAAACAATCATCTTAAGGACAATCTCAGACAATCATGTATGTTCCTGTCTCAATAAGGTTATATAACATCTGCATAAAGAAATGCTTTCAAATGTCCCCAGAGCTTACTCCCACTCAGCTCAATGAATCTAGGAACTTCCTTGAGCAACTACTTATATAGTCAAGAATGAGTTATTAAAATTTTTGAGTTGTGGACTAAAAAAATAGAAAAAGTAATTAATTTTAATTTAATTTTACAATAATGAATTGGATCGAGGCAAGGAATACAGGGTAAGACTGAAAATGACTTTAGATATAATTAGAGACACAGATACAACATAGATACAGTTATGCATGTTTATACCAAGATTTACAATATTATAGAATGTGAAAATTGGGAGAGACCATAATTTCTATTTATTTTGTTTTCACATATATTTTCATCACTGAAATGCTGAGCAGCTGTTTTTGTTAACTAGTCTTCTTAACGTTCTTCCAACTTCCAGAAACTATCAAATAATTTTTAACAATCTGTCCATATGCAAGGTTCCTCTGAATGTCTTTGCTTATGTTCTGAGGAACTGTTTTACAGCAATAGTTTGCCAATTCTTAGTGTCTTTTTCTTTCTTTTTTTTTAAAGTACTTTCTCCTTTGTACTTCATTGTAACTAATATTATTTAACTGTGAGCTTGAATGAGCACTGAAATGCATGACTTTACCACACACTAGCATCTTATGTATAATATTTCTAATTATTACTGAAGATTCTTTTAAAGTTAGTGATGGATAAAAATGATGAGGATTTATGTGGATTTATTTTGTATCCTGCAACTTCGCTAAAGCTGTGAATTGTTTCCAGTAGGTTTTTGGATGATTTTCTAGGATTCTCTAAGGATATTATCATATCATCTGCAAGGTGTGATAGTTTTATTTCCTCACTGACTATTCTGATTCCTTTAATTTCTTTTTGCTAAAGCCAACATTTCTAGAACAATGTTGAATAGTGGTGTTAATGGACATACTTGTTTTATCCCTGATCTTATTGAGAATGCATACAGCTTCTCTTCATTACAAATAACACTTGTTATAGTTTAATTATGCTTTTTTAAATTGTTGTCTTTGTCTTTGTCCTTCAAAACTTTTGCCTACTTCTATGTTTCTGAGTTGCAAATCTCATCTCCTTCTTCAAAGAAAAGAAATTCTCTATCATATATTCTATATTATCTACTATGTTCTTTATCTTTCTAATTCTCTTTTGAAAGCACTTGTTTCTGACCTAATTTTCATCTTAATATCTTCTATGTGATTATCCCATTTAGTTCCTTTTATCATCACTCTAATAAAGGGGTCCATTAGATGTATTCTGGTCCTGTTGTAATATTATTCTCATGGATTTCTGTGCTTTCAGTCTATCCATTTTCCAATCTATCTTCCATATACTTGCCCAAATAATCATACTATAAATTTAAGTATGTCATTACTGTGCTAAAAAACAAACAAAGGGGGACTTCCGGTTAAGATGATGGAGAGGAGGCTCACAGCTGCATAAGCTCCACGCTTTCTCTCACTATCCACTTCATTACAAACCTCTGAATCAATGCTTGACTGAAAAAAACCCACATATAGTTACCAAGAGAAGCCATCCTTGAGATCCGCCAAGAAAGGTCTGTCTTTACTGGAGGGCTGGGGCATTTTTAGATCGGGCGCAGGCTGAGGGCAGCGGCAGTGAGAGCACGGGAGCAGACTGGAGAGGGGGTGGGGAGTGATCACAGCCATCTCTGCGGGGAGAGCTTCGCTACAGGTTTGGATACTTTGCTCCAGCAGCAAGTCAGCAGCCCAGCAGAGAAGCTAAAAACACCGGGGCTGAAGAATACAACCCCAAACAGCTGGAGTCTCTTGGGACCTGGCCACCCCCCCCTTCCCCCCCCCCCCCACAGTGAAACAGCACGCTCTGGGATCTCAGAGCGCAGGCGCAGCACAGTCCTGCTAGTGCCTCACTGCTGCCCCCTGCAGTCTGTAGAGGAAGCTCGATAACATACCCAACCCCTCCCCCAAAGAAAGACTCCAGTTTTTTCTGTTTTTCTTTGGTAGTTTGTCTCTGATTAATAGACAGAATGAGCAAGAAGCTGAAGAGGACTTTAACCCTTGACAGCTCCTACACAGATAGAGAGCAGACTCTAAATCCTGAGGAGACTAAAAACAGGCAGTCCCCAGGTAAATCCCCAAAGGAGGAGATCATCTGTTCCTCAGCACAGATGAACCTCATAGAAGTGATTAAAAAGGCTCTCACAAGGAAGCTAGAAGAAAAATGGGGAAAGCAGAGTGAGGCTTGGCAAAAGGAGAGGGAAGCTTGGGAAAAGGAGAGGGAGGCTTGGCAAAAGAGCCTGGAGAAAGTTAAAGAGAGAGTGGATAAAGAAGTAAAATCCTTGAAAAATAGGATTGGTGAACTGGAAAACAAAATTGGCGAAATGGAAAAAAATTCCACAGAACAAAAGAACTCAATTGGACAATTAGAAAAAGATTTTTAAAAAGTGAGTGAAGAGAATACTTCACTGAAAATCAGACTTGAACAAGTGGAATTGAATGACTCGAGGAGACAAGAAGAATCAGTCAAGCAAATCCAAAAAAATCAAACAATGGAGAAAAATGTGAAATACCTTCTGGGGAAGACAACAGACCTGGAAAACAGATCCAGGAGAGACAATCTGAGAATCATTGGACTCCCAGAAAAACATGATGAAAAAAAGAGCCTGGACACTATTTTCCAGGAAATTATCAAAGAGAACTGCCCAGAAGTCATAGGAACAGAGGAAAAAATAAACATTGAAAGGATTCATCGATCACCCACTGAAAGGGATCCTAAAATCAAAACACCAAGGAATATAGTGGCCAAATGCCAGCTTAGATGAAGGAAAAAATATTGCAAGCGGCTAGAAAAATCCAATTCAAGTATCAAGGAGCCACAATAAGGATCACCAAGGATCTGGTAGCATCCACATTAAAAGATCGAAGGGTCTGGAATATGATATTCCGAAAGGCTAAGGAACTTGGTATGCAACCAAAAATAACTTACCCAGCGAGAATGAGCATCTTTTTCCAGGGAAGAAGATGGACATTCAACAAGTAAGCGAACTTCATCTATTTCTGATGAAAAAACCAGAACTTAACATAAAGTTTGATCTACAAATATAGAACTCAAGAGAAATCTAAAAAGGTAAAGATTAATCTTGGGAACTATATTTTGACTATATAGATGTATAAAGAATACATGCATACCTTGTTCTAGAAATTGATGTGGAAAGGACATTGTATCAGAAAAAGGGTAAAGTGGGGGTAGTACATCTCATGAAGAGGCATAGGAAACCTATTATACCTGAGAGAAAGAATGGAGGGGGATGAATATAGTGGGTATCTTACTGCCTTCAGAATTGGCTTTAAGTGAAAAATCTTAAGACATATTCAATCTATGGTAAAACTCCCACCTCATTGAAAAGTGAGAAGGGAAAAGTGAAAAGGGAAGGAATAAGCTAAGCGGAAGGGAATACGGGAACTGGGAGGGAAAGGGGTAAGATAGGGGGAGGAACTCTAAGGCGGGGGGAGGGATACTAAAAAAGGAGGGCTGTGAGAAGCAAGTGGTGCTCACAAGCTTAATACTGGGAAGGGGGGGAAAGGGGAAAGAAGGGAGAAAAGCATAAACCGGGGTTAACAAGATGGCAAGTAATACAGAATTGGTCATTCTAACCATAAATGTGAATGGGGTAAACTCCCCCATAAAGAGGAAGCGGTTAGCAGAATGGATTAAAAGCCAGAATCCGACAATATGTTGTTTACAGGAAACACACCTGAAGCGGGGAGATACATGCAGGTAAAAGGTTGGAGCAAAATCTACTATGCTTCAGGTGAAGTCAAAAAAGCAGGGGTAGCCATCCTGATCTCAGATCAAGCTAAAGCAAAAATTGACCTAATTAAAAGAGATAAGGAAGGACACTATATCTTGCTAAAGGGTAGCATGGATAATGAAGCACTATCTATATTAAACATATATGCACCAAGTGGGGTAGCATCTAAATTCTTAAAAGAGAAACTAAAAGAGCTGCAAGAATAGACAGTAAAACTATAATAGTGGGAGATCTCAACCTTGCACTCTCAGAATTAGATAAATCAAACCACAAAATAAATAAGAAAGAAGTCAAAGAGGTAAATAGAATACTAGAAAAGTTAGATATGATAGATCTCTGGAGAAAATGTAATGGAGACAGAAAGGAATACACTTTCTTTCCAGCAGTTCATGGAACCTATACAAAAATTGACCATATATTAGGACATAAAAACCTCAAACTCAAATGCAGTAAGGCAGAAATAGTAAATGCATCCTTTTCAGACCACGATGCAATGAAAATTACATTCAACAAAAAACCAGGGGGAAGTAGAACAAAAAATAATTGGAAACTAAATAATCTCATACTAAAGAATGATTGGGTGAAACAGCAAATCATAGACATAATTAATAACTTCACCCAAGAAAACGATAGTAATGAGACATCATACCAAAATTTATGGGATGCAGCCAAAGCGGTAATAAGGGGAAATTTCATATCTCTAGAGGCCTATTTGTATAAAATAGAGAAAGAGAAGATCAATGAATTGGGTTTGCAATTAAAAATGCTAGAAAAGGAACAAATTAAAAACCCCCAGTCAAACACTAAACTTGAAATTCTAAAAATAAAAGGTGAGATCAATAAAATTGAAAGTAAAAAAACTATTGAATTGATTAATAAAACTAAGAGTTGGTTCTATGAAAAAACCAACAAAACAGACAAACCCTTAGTAAATCTGATTAAAAAAAGGAAAGAGGAAAATCAAATTGTTAGTCTTAAAAATGAAAAGGGAGAACTTGCCACTAACGAAGAGGAAATTAGAGCAATAATTAGGAGTTACTTTGCCCAACTTTATGCCAATAAATTCGACAACTTAAATGAAATAGAAAAATACCTCCAAAAATATAGCTTGCCCAAACTAACAGAGGAAGAAGTAAATATCCTAAACATTCCCATCTCAGAAAAAGAAATAGAACAAACTATCAATCAACTCCCTAAGAAACAATCCCTAGGACCAGATGGATTTACATGTGAATTCGACCAAACATTTAAAGAACAATTAATTCCAATGTTATATAAACTATTTGAAAAAATAGGGATTGAAGGAGTCCTACCAAACTCCTTTTATGACACAGACATGGTACTGATACCTAAACCAGGTAGGCTGAAAACAGAGAAAGAAAATTATAGACCAATCTCCCTAATGAATATTGATGCTAAAATCTTAAATAAAATATTAGCAAAAAGATTACAGAAAATCATCACCAGGATAATACACTATGACCAAGTAGGATTTATACCAGGAATGCAGGGCTGGTTCAATATTAGGAAAACTATTAACATAATTGACTATATCAATAACCAAACAAACAAAAACCATATGATCATCTCAATAGATGCAGAAAAAGCATTTGATAAAATCCAACATCCATTCCTAATAAAAACACTTGAGAGCATAGGAATAAATGGACTTTTCCTTAAAATAGTCAGGAGCATATATTTAAAACCATCAGTAAGCATCATATGCAATGGCGAAAAACTGGAACCTTTCCCAGTAAGATCTGGAGTGAAGCAAGGTTGCCCACTATCACCATTATTATTTAATAACGTATTAGAAACACTAGCCTCGGCAATAAGAGTCGAGAAAGAAATTAAAGGAATTAGAGTAGGCAATGAGGAAACCAAACTATCACTCTTTGCAGATGATATGATGGTATACCTAGAGAACCCCAGAGATTCTACTAAAAAGCTATTGGAAATAATTCATAATTTTAGCAAAGTAGCTGGCTACAAAATAAATCCCCATAAATCCTCAGCATTTTTATACATCACCAACAAAACCCAACAGCAAGAGATACAAAGAGAAATTCCATTCAGAATAACTGTTGATACCATAAAATATTTGGGAATCTATCTACCAAAGGAAAGTCAGGAATTATATGAGCAATATTATAAAAAAGTCTCCACACAAATAAAGTCAGACTTAAATAATTGGAAAAATATTAAGTGCTCTTGGATCGGCCGAGCGAACATAATAAAGATGACAATACTCCCTAAACTAATCTATTTATTTAGTGCTATACCAATCAGACTTCCAAGAAAATATTTTATTGATCTAGAAAAAATAACAACAAAATTCATATGGAACAATAAAAAGTCGAGAATCTCAAGGGAATTAATGAAAAAAAAATCAAATGAAGGTGGCCTAGCTGTACCTGATCTAAAATTATATTATAAAGCAGCAGTCACCAAAACCATTTGGTATTGGCTAAGAAATAGATTAGTGGATCAGTGGAAAAGACTAGGTTCACAAGACAGAATAGTCAATTATAGCAATCTAGTGTTTGACAAACCCAAAGCCCCTAACTTCTGGGAAAAGAATTCATTATTTGATAAAAACTGCTGGGATAATTGGAAATTAGTATGGCAGAAATTAGGCATGGACCCACACTTAACACCATATACCAAGATAAGATCAAAATGGGTCTATGACCTAGGCATAAAGAACGAGATTATAAATAAATTAGAGGAACATAGAATAGTTTATCTCTCAGACTTGTGGAGGAGAAAGAAATTTGTGACCAAAGATGAACTAGAGACCATTACTGATCACAAAATAGAAAATTTCGATTACATCAAATTAAAAAGCCTTTGTACAAATAAAACTAATGCAAACAAGATTAGAAGGGAAGCAACAAACTGGGAAAACATCTTCACAGTTAAAGGTTCTGATAAAGGCCTCATTTCCAAAATATATAGAGAACTGACTCAAATTTATAAGAAATCAAGCCATTCTCCAATTGATAAATGGTCAAAGGATATGAACAGACAATTTTCAGAGGATGAAATTGAAACTATTACCACTCATATGAAAGAGTGTTCCAAATCATTATTGATCAGAGAAATGCAAATTAAGACAACTCTGAGATACCACTACACACCTGTCAGATTGGCTAAGATGACAGGAAAAAATAATGATGAATGTTGGAGGGGATGTGGGAAAACTGGGACACTATTGCATTGTTGGTGGAGTTGTGAACGAATCCAACCATTCTGGAGAGCAATCTGGAATTATGCCCAGAAAATTATCAAATTGTGCATACCCTTTGATCCAGCAGTGTTTCTATTGGGATTATATCCCAAAGAAATACTAAAGAAGGGAAAGGGACCTGTATGTGCCAAAATGTTTGTAGCAGCCCTGTTGGTAGTGGCTAGAAACTGGAAAATGAATGGATGCCCATCAATTGGAGAATGGCTGGGTAAATTATAGTATATGAATGTTATGGAATAATATTGTTCTGTAAGAAATGACCAGCAGGATGAATACAGAGAGGACTGGCGAGACTTACATGAACTGATGCTAAGTGAAATGAGCAGAACCAGGAGATCATTATACACTTCGACAACGATATTGTATGAGGACATATTTTGATGGAAGGGGATTTCTTTGACAAAGAGACCTGAGTTTCAATTGATAAATGACGGACAAAAGCAGCTACACCCAAAGAAAGAACACTGGGAAACGAATGTGAACTATCTGCATTTTTGTTTTTCTTCCCGGGTTATTTATACCTTCTGAATCCAATTCTCCCTATGCAACAAGAGAACTGTTCGGTTCTGCAAACATATATTGTATCTAGGATATACTGCAACATATCCAACATATAAAGGACTGCTTGCCATCTAGGGGAGGGGGTGGAGGGAGGGAGGGAAAAAAATTGGAATAGAAACGAGTGTCAATATAAAGTAATTATTAAATAAAAATTAAAAAAAAAAAAGTTCAGTACTCAAACATGACCAATCAGCCAAGAAGCCAAGAATCTCCCATCTCTCTGATAGAAGAAAGGGATTATATATTCAATCCAGAAAGCAACCTGATGGGAGAAGGGGATTACAATTAGGGAGAATAGAGTTGGGACTACTAAAATATTCCCTAGAAAGATGAAATCTGTTCTTCTCTCCAGCCTATAGCTTGACCATTTCATCTCCTGAGAGTACTTACAAAACAGTGTTTCATCCATACACTGATGTGGGAACCTGGGGAATGGGTAGATAATATTCCAGTCACTAACACAGGTAGATGATGTGTGACTTATCATATAGGAGAAGCAGTAGCATTAGGTTTACTGATATAGACTCCTAATAGGCAATCTGGTGATAGTTGCCCAGATTCTAAATCCCAGCAACAGAATCCAGAAATATTATGGACAGCAACTGTTACATCTGACTGACCTATGTTCACCATCTATATAAATGACATACTATTAGAAGGACTGGTAGACACAGGTGCAGATTGTACAGTCAGATGTGCCAGATGGTTCAGTCACTGGCTAAAGTTTAAGGTAGACACATATATTTATTGGTGTAGGAGAATCAATAGCAGCTGAAGTAAATGCTACCCCTTTGCAATCCACCTTTGAAGGTGAAAAAGGAGTTTTTAATTCTTTTGTAGTTGAAAAAATCCCTATCAATATGTGAGGAAGGGACATCTTACAACAATTAGGATTACAAATGAGTACTTCACCTTTTTAGGCGTAACTGTTGTTGAAGGCCTGCCAACACTCTCACTTGTTCCTATTCAATGGAAAACTGATATATCAGTGTGGATAGACCAGTGGCCCTTTGCTAGTGATAAAATATAGGCTTTATTAGATATAGTACAGGAGCAACTTGACCAAGGACATTTGCAACCTTCTCTAAGTCTTTGGAATTCCCCTGTATTGTTGTAAGAAAGAAATCTGGAAAATGGAGGATGTTGAATGAGTTAAGAAAAGTAAATGAACAGATGGAAACTATGGGAACTCTTCAGCCTGGACTTCCATCTCCTAATCGGTTGCCTAGAGAATGGCCTCTTTGGGTTATAGACATTAAGGATTGTTTCTATTCTATCCCTCTAGATAAGGAGGATATGAAAAGGTTTGCTTTTTCAGTGCTTGGTGTTAACTTAGCTGAGCCTTATAAAATGTTATTATATTACATGAATGATATATTGGGTTGTACACCTGAGGAGCAAATGTTAGAAGCATGTCTACAAAAGATGATAGAAACACTAAGGAACTATAAATTGCATATAGCTCCAGAAAAAATTCAAAGACATGCTCCTTTTCAATATTTAGGATATGAAGTATACCCAAAGGTGGTTAACAGTACAAAAACTTTTCTTAAGAACAGAGAAGTTGAACACCTTAAATGACTTTCAGAAATTGATAGGAGATATCCAATGGATGTGTCTAGTGTTAGGCTTAACTACTCATCAATTACAACCATTATATGATATTGTAAGGGAAATCAGTACTTTAAACTCAGCACACCAGCTTACAAAAGCAATTCAAGAGGCTTTGAGAGAAGTTGAAATGGTTTTATCCAAGGTGGTTGAAAGAGTCACTTAAAAATCCTTGGGAATGTCAGTTTTTGTCACGAACATGGCAACCACAACCTCTTCTTCATCAAGTTCTTCATCAAGGAGACAGTGCAATAAAGTAGGTGATTCTCCCAGCACAACCAAAACAAAGCCTTACTCCTTACCCAGTCCTTGTGGCTAGAATTTTATTAAAGGCCATTAAGCGAGCAGTACAATTATCTAGGATGAGACCTGATATGACCGTTTATATCAATGCACAAATTAATGTATGCTGTGAAACCATCCCAGAGTAGCAAATTTTATTGGCCACAGCTCCAAATTTTACACATAGCTCTCCATTAAAGATAACTTGGCTATTACATAATTGGTGATGGATTCTTGAAGAAAAGGTTTCTAAAGTTCCTCTTAAAGGAGTGACTATCTTTACAGATGCTTCCAAACATAACATTTGTGCTATATAGTCTTATGACAACTGTAAAGAGAGTAGTCAGAAATTATTTTCAGTCCATTCAGCAGAATGAATTGTATGCAATCATTCTAGCTCTTATTATCCAGGAAATATAAATATAATATCTGATTCAGTGTATTCAGTGGGTGTGGTACAAAGAATTGCCACAGCCCAAATACAATATGCAACTTCGAACATATGTCAGCTCTTTAAGGATTTTCAAGATCAAGTGAAAAAGTATGAAAATAAGATTTATATCTTGCATGTCCACTCACATAGTGGACTTCCAGGTCCTATTGTTTTTCTTTTCTTTTTTTTTTAAATTTAATTTAATTTTATAATAACTTTTTATTGACAGAACCCATGCCAGGGTAATTATTTTAAAACATTATCCCTTACACTCGCTTCTGTTCCGATTTTTCCCCTCCCTCCTTCCACCCCCTCCTCTAGATGGCAAGCAGTCCTATATATGTTAAATATGTTGCAGTATATCCTAGATACAATATATGTTTGCAGAACCAAACAGTTCTCTTGTTGCACAAGGAGAATTGGATTCAGAAGGTAAAAATAACCCGGGAAGAAAAACAAAAATGCAGATAGTTCACATTCGTTTCCCAGTGTTCTTTCTTTGGGTGTAGCTGCTTTTGTCCGTCATTTATCAATTGAAACTCAGGTCTCTTTGTCAAAGAAATCCCCTTCCATCAAAATATGTCCTCATACAATATCGTTGTCGAAGTGTATAATGATCTCCTGGTTCTGCTCATTTCACTTAGCATCAGTTCATGTAAGTCTCGCCAGTCCTCTCTGTATTCATCCTGCTGGTCATTTCTTACAGAACAATAATATTCCATAACATTCATATACCACAATTTACCCAGCCATTCAATTGATGGGCATCCATTCAATTTCCAGTTTCTAGCCACTACAAACAGGGCTGCCACAAACATTTTGGCACATACAGGTCCCTTTCCTTTCTTTAGTATTTCTTTGGGATATAAGCCCACAAATAACACTACTGGATCAAAGGGTATGCACAGTTTGATAACTTTTTGGGCATAATTCCAGATTGCTCTCCAGAATGGTTGGATTCGTTCACAACTCCACGAACAATGCATCAGTGTCCCAGTTTTCCCACATCCCCTCCAACATTCATCATTATTTTTTCCTGTCATCTTAGTCAATCTGATAGGTGTGTAGTGGTATCTCAGAGTTGTCTTAATTTGCATTTCTCTGATCAATAGTGATTTGGAACACTCTTTCATATGAGTGGTAATAGTTTCAATTCCATTGTCTGAAAATTGTCTGTTCATATTCTTTGACCATTTATCAATTGGAGAATGGCTTGATTTCTTATAAATTTGAGTCAATTCTCTCTATATATTTTGGAAATGAGGCCTTTATCAGAATCTTTAACTGTGAAGATGTTTTCCCAGTTTGTTGCTTCCCTTCTAATCGTGTTTGCATTAGTTTTGTTTGTACAAAGGCTTTTTAATTTGATGTAATCAAAATTTTCTATTTTGTGATCAGTAATGGTCTCTAGTTCTTCTTTGGTCACAAATTTCTTTCTCCTCCACAAGTCTGAGAGATAAATTATCCTATCTTCCTCTAATTTATCTATAATCTCGTTCTTTATGCCTAGTATCATGGACCCATTTTGATCTTATCTTGGTATATGGTGTTAAGTGTGGGTCCATGCCTAATTTCTGCCATACTAATTTCCGGTTATCCCAGCAGTTTTTATCAAATAATGAATTCTTATCCCAAAAGTTAGGATCTTTGGGTTTGTCAAACACTAGATTGCTATAGTTGACTTTTCTGTCTTGTGAACCTAACCTATTCCCGTGATCAACGAATCTATTTCTTAGCCAATACCAAATGGTTTTGGTGATTGCTGCTTTATAATATAATTTTAGATCAGGTACAGCTAGGCCACCTTCATTTGATTTTTTTTTTCATTAATTCCCTTGAGATTCTCGACTTTTTATTGTTCCATATGAATTTTGTTGTTATTTTTTCTAGATCATTTACATATTTTCTTGGAAGTCTGATTGGCATAGCACTAAATAAATAGATTAGTTTAGGGAGTATTTTCATCTTTATTATATTCGCTTGGCTTATCCAAGAGCACTTAATATTTTTCCAATTATTTAAGTTTGACTTTATTTGTGTGGAAAGTTTTTTGTAATTTTGCTCATATAATTCCTGACTTTCCTTTGGCAGATTGATTCCCAAATATTTTATGCTGTCAACAGTTATTTTTAATGGAATTTCTCTTTGTATCTCTTGCTGTTGGATTTTGTTGGTGACGTATAAAAATGCTGAGGATTTATGGGGATTTATTTTGTATCCTGCTATTTTGCTAAAGTTATGAATTATTTCTCATAGCTTTTTAGTAGAATCTCTGGGGTTCTCTAGGTATACCATCATATCATCTGCAAAGAGTGATAGTTTGGTTTCCTCATTGCCTACTCTAATTCCTTTAATCTCTTTCTCGACTCTTATTGCAGAGGCTAGTGTTTCTAATACAATATTGAATAATAATGGTGATAGTGGGCAACCTTGCTTCACTCCAGATCTTACTGAGAAAGGTTCCAGTTTTTCCCCATTGCATATGATGCTTACTGCTGGTCCTATTGTTGATGGTAATTCAAAGGCAGATAGCCTTCTAACCATGTTAGCCAATACTCCTTTATTTCAGGCAGCCCAAGAATCTCATTCTAAATATCATCAGGCTGCTTGCGCTTTACATTTGCAATTTGGGATAACAAAAGAGGAAGGTAGGAGCATAATAAAAGCTTGTCCAGCTTGCCTTCCTACACTCCTACCCTCCATGCAGGGAAAAACCCTGGTGGTTTGATACCCAATGACATTTGGCAAATGAATGTGACCCATTATAAATCTTTTGATCATCTATCTTTTATCCATGTTGTAGTTGACATATTTTCAGGATTTACTTTTGCAATACCAGCAGCAAAAGAGACAGCCCGAGGAAGCATTTGCAATTATGGGTGTGGTACAAACAATAAAAACAGATAATGGACCTGCATATACTTCTAAACATTTTGCACACTTTTGTGCACAGTATCAGATTTTACACAACACTGGCATACCTTTTAATCCTCAAGGACAGGCAACAGTAGAAAGGAGAAACAGAGACATCAAGACACTCCTCCAAAAAGAAAAGGGGGTGCCTTAGGTAACCCTAGAGAATGTCTAAATATAGCTCTTTATATAATTAATTTCATGATTTTTGATAAAGATCCACTGGCTCTGGCAGACAGGTTTTACAACCCCCTGGAAGGGCAGTGTTCAGTGCAAGTAGCTCCACTATCTTTAGATAATCAGCAGCTGATGTAGAGAGATCCAGAAAGTGTTGAATGGATGGGACCAGATAGGTTAACTGCTTGGGGGAGAGGGTTTGCTTGTATCTCTACAGAAGGAGAAGGAATCAGATGGGTGGCAATGAGCCGTATTTGCTTTATTCATCAGAGAGAGATGGAGAAGACCATTGAAATGAAGTAGAAGACCCAAGAAACCCATGACTGATTGTGACCCCCACTGAAAAAGCATGACAGTTATGGCAATTGACTCATGGACATCAAAAATTGTTAATGAAACTGATTCTGGACTTGAAAACCCTCAGAAATCATTGGATTCCCTGAGACATGGTAAGATTGTTGCAGGACTTCAAAATATGCAGGATTCATTGAATTCCCTATCATATAACAAGAATGTTGCAGGACTTCAAAAACTTGCAGGGATCATTGCATTCCCTGACACATAAAGTAATGGACAATAGATTGGTTTGGACTATCTCTTTCTGCTGAAGGAGGTGTATATGGAATTGTTATTTATATACCCCCCTTCTAGAACTTCTAGAAATCTTTTACAATACCATGTTGATTCATATTGTTTGTTATACCACTACTTACATGCACAATTCATATTTGTTACACCACATTGAGCTATGGGGAGAATCAGCATTGCTAGTCTGTGCTTTATTGCTATGTGCTTGTGTAATACCTCCCATGCTGATGAATTTATGTATACATGTTTCTAGTAAAACCCTTCAGCCCGGAAACCCACTAACAATATCTGCCTTGACTCCCCACTTCCCTTTGGTGTTTTTCATCTCTCTTTCTGAGAAATCAGGGAGGGCATGATCATCTCCTTTTTAGTGTTTTCACCTACCTTCCAGAGAAGTCAGGGGGGTGGTGGTCTTGATCACCTCTTTTTTGGTATTTTTACCTCCTTTCCTGAGGAGTCAGGGAGGGCATGATCACCTGTGTTCTAAAACAAAAGAGGATGATGCAGGAGATATAGAGGGCTGAAACTCTGAAAAGGTGTACTTGAATCTGAGACTGCAGAGCACTTAAGCCTAATTACATATTTGATGTGAGATAATGGCTCTATGATCATATATTTAGATGATATGATAATGTGATGGTTTTCCTCATGATTGGGGCTTGCTTAATGTTTGGTGGTAAAATAATTGTAGGCAAGGATAGGAGCATTGAGTGAGAGAAGTCAGCATCACTTGGCAGCAGGATGAGGAGGAAAGAGGCTGGAGACTCCAGACTCCAGAATCCAGAATACATCTTTGGCAAGCCACGTGGCAGCTTGACTGTCTTCTTCACTTCTCCCCCTGAAGACCAAGTACTTTGATTTATCCTGACTCTGACTGATCCTGAGGCCTTCTAAGGAGCTAGCCTATACTTTACAAATAGTGAACCCCAAAATGCCAGAATCTAATAGGACCTGACCATGCCCTCCCAGCACCAAGAGTGAATCAGCACTGATACAGTGCAGCTGTGGCAACTTCAAAAAGCTCCCCTGCCCTAAAGGCAGACCTTAACTTTTAATTTTATAAAAAATGAGTAAAAAAGTAAAGAAGACTCTAACAACTGACAGCTTTTATGGTGATAGAGAATGTATTTCAAATCCTGAGGAGACTAAAGGCAGATTATATCCAGATTAAACCCCGAAATGTGATATAACCTAGTCCACATCACACAAGGCTCTCCTAGAAGAAATTTAAAAAGATCTTAAAAGAGAGCTAGAAGAAAAATGGAGAAAGGAAATTTAAAAATTGCAAGAGGGTCAGGAAAAGACAACACAGAAACTATCTGAAGAAAATTCACTACAAAATAGACTTAGTGAAATGGAAAAAAAGCATATAACTCATTAAAAAGATAAATTTGATTTATTGGGAAAAGAAAGCAACTCCCAGAAACATAAAATTTATGAAATGCAAAAAGAAAATAACTCTGTAAAAAACAGAATTTATGAAATGGAAAAAAATTCCATAGAACAAAACAACTCACTTAAAAATTCAATTGGACAAATACAAAAAGAAGTTTAAAAAAGCCAAGGAAGAAAATACCTTGCAAAAATTCAGAATTGAACAAATGGAAATGAATGACTCAATAAGATAACAAGATTCAGTTAACCAAAACCAAAAAAAAAAAAAAAAAAAAAAGAAAAAAAGAAAAGAAAAGAAAGAAAGAAAGAAAAAATAGAAAAATGTAAAATAACTAATTTGGAAAACAAACAACCTGGAAAATAGATCTAGGAGAGACAATCTAAGGATTATTGGACTCCCTGATGTACATGATGAAAAAAAGAACTTAGATACTATCAGGAAATCATTGAGACATGCCTGATATTATAGAAACAGAAGGTAAAATGACCATTGTAACAATTCATCGAATGCCTCCTGAAAGAAACCTCAAAATTAAAATCCCCCCAAAAAATGATGTGGCTAAATTTGAGAAGGATTGGAGTAAGGAAAAGTATTACAAGCAGGCAGAAAGAAACAATTCAAATACTGAGGAGTCACAATAACGATTACTCAGGACCTAGCAGCTTCCACTTTAAAGGAGCAAAAGGCATGGAATCTGATATTCTGAAAGGCGAAGCAACTTGGAATGCAGCCAAAAATAAATTACTTTGCTAAACTGAGCATTTTATTTCAGGGAAGAAGATGGACATTCAATGAAACTGGTGACTTCAATCTATTTTTGATGAAAAGTCCAGAGCTAACCAAAAAAAAATTGACCTCCAATTAAAATCCATATATAGAAGTCAAGAAAACCATAAAAAGATAAAAATTTAAAAAAATAATAAAAAATAAAACTCTTGAGAACTGTACACAGTGTTATGGGTACACATTGGGCATACATGTAGAATCTGATTTTATTGTTATAAAAAAGAAACTAGAGATGGAAAAGGGATTGTAAGGGAAAAAAACAGGGGAAAGTGGAGATAAAATGAGGAAAATTACATTTCAAGAAGAGGTAAAGAAAACAGATTATAATTGAGGGAAAGAAGGAAAGGGGCTGAATATTGTATGAATCTTATTCTCATCAGATTTGCCCCAAAGAAAAAATATTAGATATATTTGTTTTCACCAATAAACTTCTCTCATCTTATAGAAAAGTGGGAAGGGAAAGGGGAAAATGGAAAGGGTAGACTACATAGAGGAAAAAAGAGAAATAGTAGGGAAAAGATATGAGATGGGGAGGGTATCTAAAGTGGAAGGACTGCTTGAGTCAAGTAGTGATGATTTGGAAAATACTTGGGAAAAGGGAAAGGGGAAAAGGAAAGAGAAAAGTATAATTTGGAGTTAATAAGATGGCAGGAAATACAGAATTAGTAGTTTTAACTGTAAGTGTGAATGGGATGAACTTTCCCATAAAGTGGAGGCGGATAGCAGATGAGAATAAAAGGCAGAATACTATAATATGTTGTTTACAAGAAATAAATTTAAAGCAAAGCAATACAAACAGAGTAATATTAAAAGGCTGGAGTAGAGTCTATTATGCTTCAGTGAAGTAAAAAGATCAGACATAGCCATCCTGATCTCAGATCAAGGAAAAACAAAAATTGATCTAATTAAGAGATAAGAAAAGCAATATCAGTATTAAACATATATGCACCAAGTGGTATAGCATCTAAATTACTGAAGGAGAAGTTAAGAGAGTTGCAAAAAGAAATAGAGACCAAAACTATAATAGTGGGAGATCTCAAATTTTCTCTCTCAGAACTAGATAAAACAAGCCACAAAATAAATAAGAAAGAAGTCAAAGAGGTAAATAAGAAGTTAAAGTATAAAAAGAATACTAGAAAAATTAGATATGATAGATCTTTGGAGAAAATTGCATGGAGACAGAAAGAAGTACACTTTCTTCTTGGTAATTCATGGAACTTATACATAAGTTGACTGTATATTAGGACATAAAGACCTCAAAATCAAATGCAGAAAAGCAGACATAGTAAATGCCTTTTTCTCAGATCACTATGCAATAAAAATTACATTCAACAACAACAAAAAAAAAAAAAAAAAAAAAAAAAAACAAGGGGAAATAGACCAAAAAGAAATTGGAAATTAAATAATCTCAACCTCAAGAATGAATGAGTGAAACAGCAAATCATAGACATAATAATCCAGGAGAATGAAAATAATGATTCAACATACTAAAATTTGTGTGATGTAGCTAAAGCAGTAATAAGTGGAAATTTTATATCTTTAGAGGCTTACCTGCAAAAAATAGAGAAAGAGAAGATGAACAAATTGGGCTTGGAACTAAAAAAGCTAGAAAAAGACCAAATTTAAAACCTCAATCAAATACCAAACTTGAAATTCTAAAAATAAAAGGAGAGATCAATAAAAATGAATGTAAAAAAACCTATTGAATTAATAAACAAAACTAAGAGTTGTTTTTATGGGGAACAAACCAATAAAATAGATAAATCTTTAGCTAATTTGATTAGAGAAAGGAAAGAGTAAAATCAAATTTTTAGTCTCAAAAATGAAAACCGAGAACTATCCACCAATGAAGAGAAAATTAGAGCAATTATCAGGAGTTGCTTTTCCCAACTTTATGCCAATAAATTTGACAACCTAAGTGAAACAGAGGACTACCTATAAAAATATAGATTGTCCAGATTAATAGAAGAGGAAATAAATTGTTTAAACAGTCCTATTTTAGAAAAAGAGATAGAAGAAGCTATTAATCAGCTCCCTAAGAAAAAAATCCCCAGGACCAGATGGGTTTACATGTGAACTACCAAACATTTAAAAAACAATTAACTCTAATACTATATAAACTATTTGGAAAAATAGGGAATGAAGGTCTCCTACCATATTTTTTTATGTCACAGATATGGTACTGATACCTAAACCAGGTAAGTCAAAAACAGAGAAAGAAAATTATAGACCAATCTCCCTAATGAATATAGAAGCAAAAATCATAAATAAAATATTAGCAAAGAGATTACAGATAATCATCCCCAGCATAATACACTATGACCAAGTAGGATTTATACCAGGAATGCAGGGCTGGTACAATATCAGGAAAATTATAAACATAATTGACTATATCAATAACCAAATTAACAAAAACTCATATGATTATCTCAGTACATGCAGTAAATCCATTTGATAAAATCCATACTCAGGGTTTTTTGGAGTATCATGTTAGTGGAATAAGCATGAAAGTTGCTGTGAGGACTTTTAGCATTGTAATAGATGAAGATTTTGGACGTAGTCATTACTGTGAGTGGTGGAGTTTTTAACTAGTAGTGTGAGGCCAATTCCTGCTTCACAAGCTGAAAAAACTAATAGGATTAAAAACACCCAATTCCTATTAAAAACACTAGAGAGTATAGGATTAAATGGACTTTTCCTTAAAATAGTAGCATCTGTTTAAAATGATCAGCAAGCATCATATGTAATAGGGATAAACTAGAACCATTACAAATAAGATCAGAGGTGAAGTAAGGTTGCCTACTATCCCCATTGCTATTCAATAGTGTATTAAGACTACTAGCCTTGGCAATAAGGGAATGAAAAGAGATTAAAGGAATTAGAGCAGGTAATGAGGAAATCAAATTATCACTCTTTGCAGATGATATGATGGTATACTTAGAAAACCACAGAGAATCAACTAAAGAGCTACTAGAAATAATCCAGAACTTTAGCAATGTTTCAGGATACAAAATAAATCCAGATTATTCATCAGCATTCTTATACATCATTAATAAAATCCAACAGCAAGAGATACAAAGAGAAATTCCATTTAAAATAACTGCTGATAATATAAAATATTTGGGAATTTATCTGCCAAGGGAAAGTCAGGAATAATATAATCAAAACTACAAAACACTTTCCACACAAATAAAGTCAGATCTAAGCAATTGGAAAAATATCAAGTATTGGTGGATAGGTTGAGCAAATATAATAAAGATGACAATACTCTATAAACTAATCTATTTATTTAGTGTTATAATCAATCAAACTCCCAAGAAACTATTTTGCTAAACTAGAAAAAATAACAACAAAATTCTTCTGGAAGAACAAATGGTCAAAAATTTTAAAGGAATTAATGAAGAGAAAAGCAAATGAAGGTCGTCTAGCTGTACCAGATCCAAAACTATGTTATAAAGCAGCAGTCATCAAAACCATTTGGTACTGGCTAAGAAATAGGTACTTCATCAGTGGAACAGGCTAGGCTCACAGAACAAAATAGCCAATGATTATAACAATCTAGTAATTGACAACCGAAAAGCCCCACCTTTTGGAATAAGAATTCACTATTTGACAATAACTTCTGGGAAAATTGAAAACTAGTATGGCAGAAAGTGGGCATGGATCCACTCCTAACACCGTATACCAAGATAAGGTCAAAAAGGATTCATTATCTAGATATAAAGAATGATATTATAAACAAATTAGAAAAATATAGGATAGTTTCTCTCTCAGATTTGTGGAGGAGGAAGGAATTTGTTTTCAAAGAACTAGAGATCATTATTGATCATAAAGTAGGTAATTTTGATTATATTAAGTTAAAAAGTTTTTGTACAAACCAAACTAATACAGGCAAAATTAGAAGGGAAGCAATAAACTGGGAAAACATTTTCACATTCAAAGGATCTGATAAAGGCCTCATTTCTAAAATATATAAAGAACTGAATCAAATTTATAACAGTTCCAGCAATTCTCTGATTGATAAATAGTCAAAGGATAAGAACAGACAATTTTGAGATGAAAAAATTGAAGCTATTTGTAGTCACATGACAAGGTGCTCCAAATCACTATTGATTAGAGAAATGCAAATTAAGACACCCCTGAAATATCACTACACACCTCTCAGATTGTCTAAGAATGCAGGAAACGATAATGACGAATGTTGGAGGGGATGTGGGAAAACTGGGACACTGATGCATTGTTGGCGGAACAGTGAACTGATCCAAACATTCTGAAGAGCAGTTTGGAACTAAGTTCAAAAATTTCTTCAATTGAAAAATGCAAAGAAGAGTGTTGCCTTACTTCCATTCAGCTGCCAAAATCACTGTGAGGAAAATGCACTGAGAACTCTAAAGCACTAAATAAATATTCTTATTTTTTCTATTCTGACATTTCCTGATCCAGTAGACAAGATGTGGTTAATATTGCCCTTGGATTTTGTTTGTTTGTTTGTTTGTTTGTTTGTTTTAAGATACTGCAGTGGTTCAATAATTCTTTCTTTAGTAGATTAAGGCAAACAGAGGTTAAATGTTTTGCACAAGTTCATACGGTTAGTATTTAGGGTTGAATTTTAACTTGTTTTATCTTCCTGACCCCAGACCCAGAGTTCTATCCATTAATCCACCAAGCTACCTCTACCATACAGTTGTTATAGCTAATATAAATATTACCAATCATTATTATAGACAATCGTATTACAGAACCAAGTTCTTGGAGGAACAGAGTATTAATTGTGAATAACAATAATGAAGGAGAAGCTCTGTTCCTATGCTTTTTAAGAATGAAAACTAAATGGGAAAATATATTTTGGGAGAAATAAAAGGATTGTGAAATGGATGTGTAACTCATAGATGTGTAAATCATGGATGTGTTTCATTACCTGCAGCAAAATATCCAAGATTCCTTTCCAATTTCTTTTCTGGAGAAAATGCATCAGGTACACTACATCATTCTATTTCCAGAAAGAAAGAAATTTCCCTAGTCAGTCTATTCCCCAGGAAGAAATAAAGTTCTCTTCTTTATTAAGGATATGATATATTTGGATTCCTCAGTTCATCCAAATCCACATGATACTTTCAGTGCTATAAGCAGAATGACACGTACAGGTTTTCCCACTTATCCAGGAATAACAAATTTAACAGTAATTGATTTCTTGATGCAAAAGAGTAATCTTTTAAAGGAGATCTTTCACTGTCAGTTGATTCTATTAGGGGCAATCATTCTTACAAATGTCTTGCAATAATTTGTATATGCTAAAAGTTACAAACCCAGTTTTGATGAAAATACTTTATGAGAATGTTTCCATTTAAAGAGAGGGAAATGATAGCAGCAGAACACAGGGGAATCAGCTGCCAAATGGTTGATGACTACTTTGTTCAGAATGAAAATGGAGATTATTTTCCCTTTCTAGCTGCCAAAAATGTTAATTGACTTAAGTGTGTTTGATGGTATAGCAAAAAGAGCACTCTCTCTCTCTCTCAAATTAGAAGTAAGAAGATCAGGCTGAATCAAAACACATCTTTGAAACTTACTGACTGCTTGGCTCTAGCCAAATCATTCAATTCTTCCATTTTCTCTTCTGTAAAATGAAGGGGTTTGACTAGATGATTTCTGAGGCCCTGTTCAACTCCAGATCCATTATGTTATGAAGTTCAAAAAATAATGTTGAGACCTGAACATATAACTGCTCAGATTTAATTCTATTCAACACTTATCTCTTATAAAGTGGACTTGGCATGATTCATTAGGGATACAAGGATGAGAAAAACATACCTTCTCCTAAAAGACATTACATTTTTCTTATCAATTTTTTCCTATTTCCTGAATTTAAATGGAAAGATTAATGAGACAGACAGATTAAGATAGGTAGATAGATCAATAAAATAATAGATAAAAGTAAATCAAAAGGTGAGGGAAAGGAAGGGAAGAGGAGGAAAGAGAGAAAGAGGGAAAGAGAGAGATGAAAAAGAAGAGGGAGAAGAAGAGGGAAAGAGAGAAAAACAAGAAAGAGAGGAAGAAAGGGGGGCTGAAAAGAGAGAAGAAGAGAGAGAGAGAGGGAAAAAGAGAGGTGTGCTGAGGCCGATTTTATTAGGTTTGTATACCCTTGGAATTGGTTTTGTGGATTTCTGGACAAGAAAATAATTATTTACAGATTAAACAATAGAGATTAAAGTCAAAATTGTGATTTGTGTACTTTTTACCCTGAGAGAACAGGTTGCTAATCATTGACTAGAATATTTCTGGATAGATGACATATCTAGATTGTTTTATGGTAGACAGTTGGGTGGTACAGTGGATAAAGCACTATTCTGAATTTCAGGTAAAATTAAGCTCAAAACTAGCCTATCAATTTTCAAGCTGTGTGACTAAGGATAAGTCACTTAATGTCTGCTTGTCTCAATTTCCTCATCTGTAAAATAGGGGTAATAAATTATAGCTATATGTCAAGATTGTTGGGACAATCAAATGAGATAATATTTGTTAAATTCTATGCAAATATTAAAAGCTTATATGTGAAAATATTTATAAAATATGTACAAGATTTCCAAAAGCCTTGGGGGAGTTTTAAGTTTTAAAATGCATTATTTAAAAAGCATATTTTTAAAAAGACTTGGTTAGGATATTTGTGTCACCAAAAATATGACAGAATTCATGACAAATGTATTACATTTGTCAAGCTTCAAACCTATTTTTGAGGGAATTTCTCACTTAATTCATAATGTCAATATTAAATCAAAACTTTGGGATAGAATTTAACTGTGGTAAGGAAAATGAAGAAACTGAACTTTGATTAAAATTAGAAACAGCTTTACTAAGATTTTCTTCTTTATCCATAAGAATCTAATTTAATAAGATAGAAGGAAATGAGAATTGAAGTAAATTCAAAGTCCTCCCAAATCCATCCTTATTATTTAAGAAATATTTGTAAACATGGGAAGGAAGAGAGGCAAAATATGTGCCTGAAAGTATTATTATTGTTGTTGAGGTTTTAATTATCATCTGAAAAACAAAATAGAATTATTTCAAGTATATTTTTTGGCAAGCATCTCAAAAAGTGGCATTCAGAGATACATTTTTAGCTGCTCTTTTTTAATAAATAATTCAGAAATACTGAAATATCTGTAATGAAGAATAGCCTCGAATATGAAAGTCATCACACAATAACTGGCTTATTAAGGCAAAAGAAATGTGGAAGGAGGAAGCCAAAGTAATAATAGTGATTGGAGAGAAGAGGACCATCCTGGAAATGGAATAGGACACTGCCTATACAGTTGACAGATATAGGGAAGGAATGTTTCCTTTTCCAAATATTTTCTTTTACCATATTATCCTCCATGTTTTCAAAGTCCCCAAAGATATACAGTAATCCACAAAAAGCCCAGTGTCTAGTGAGTATGTAGCACTTCTAAAAACATCTTGTTCTTTGCTACTCCACTCTTACAGATAGTGGTAAATCGATGGAAAGAACAAGAAGCAGAAGGAAATTCCGTAACTGAGGATTCCCCTTTCCCAACACCCTTTTACCTCCATATTGTAGTATTTTATCAGATTGCTAATTTGAGTTTGGAGAATTCTGGATCTTTTCATGCTTCCAGAATTTTAACATATTGTCAGGTGGGAATATGCCCATGTGGCCCTGATGGCCATTCAAAAACCTCTGTTCCAAATCATCTCTGAGCATGTAAAATTTCAGTTATTTTTGTCTTCTGTTCTCCATAGTAATTGTCTGTCAATTACATTAGGATGAGAAAGCAATTCTCTTTCCACCTTGATAAATTATCTTCTTCTTAATAAAATGTTTAATTATCCCCGATTATTCACTAGTAGCCATTCTTTCACTTGGGGTATCATAATGTTCTGATAAAATACAAGTAGTTCTATAGGGGAGCAACACATCAGTCAATACTGATCATTTATTCTCCTCTGACACTCTTCTCCTATGAATTCATCCTAACTCATGGGGTATTTCTGAATTCTCAGAGACTGTGCCAAAAAAAGAAAAATGAGCAACAACTAGGTCTTTTACTGTCAGGATATCTACTGCCCCAAACCAACCTACTTATATCTTTAGAAACATCACCAAATTTTTAATGGGTTGCTGAAATGTTCTGCCATAGCTATTCTTTGAGTCAAATGTGATGAGATTAGGGTTCACACAATGCTCTTCCTTCTCCCTTCTTTTCCTCAACTGTTACAGGTCTTTTTCCCTCTTCATGTGATATAATATACCTCATTTTATCTCTTCTTCCCTCTTCTTCCAGTTCAATCCCTTTTCCACCCCTAGTTTCTTTTTTATATCATCACAGTAAATTCAAATTATACTTACACCTTTAAATATACTCCTAAAAAAGATACCGTTCTCAAGAATGACAGAGATCATCTTTTTATACAAGGAGGTGAACAGTTTAACCTTTAAAAAACATAGTTTTCTGTTTTATTTATTTTTTACCTTTTTATGCTTCTCTTGTGTTCTGTGTTTGAAGATCAAATTTTCTGTTCAACTCTGGTCTTTTCATCAAATATAAATGAAAATCCCCTATTTCATTGAATGTCCACCTTTTCCCCTGAAAAATAATGCTTAATTTTGCCAGATAGTTGATTCTTGACTGTAGTCCAATTTCCTTTGTGCTACAGAATATCATGTTCCATAGATCCTTTGATTTTTTTAAAGTGAAAACTGTTAGGTCCTAGGTAATCCTCATTGTGGCTCCTCTATATTTGAATTGCTTCTTTCTGGGATTGCAGTATTTTCTTCTTGGTCTGACAAATCTGGAATTTAGCTAGATTCCATTTTGTTATCTCTTTCAGGAGATGATTGGTAGATTCTTTCAATGGCTAGTTTCCTTCTGGTTCTGGCTATCAGGGCAGCTTTCCTTGATGATTTCTTGAAAGATGTTGTCTTGATTCTTTTTTTATCTGGTTTTCAGTTAGTCCAATAATTTTTAGAATGTCTTTCTTGAATCCATTTTCCAGGTCAGTTGTTTCTCTGATGAGCCATTTTACAATTTTTCTATTTTTTTTCTTTTATTTGATTTTGTCTGGTTGATTCTTGATGTCTCTTGCTTCCATTTGTTCAATTCTAATTTTTACTAAATTATTTTCTTTAGTTGTTTTTTTAATCTCCTCTTACATTTGGCCAACTAAACTTTTAAATGAATTATGTTGTTCATTGGATTTTTTCCATCTCATAAATTCTATTTTTTAATTTCTTTTTCCATTTTGCCAAAACTATTTTTAAGGAGTGAATTTCTTCAGACAATTTGTGTTTCCACTTCCAGAGCTCTCATTTCCTTTCACCATTTTTCTTCTAATTCTCTCTTGATGCTTTTTGAATTCTTCCAAGAGCCTTGTGAGATAAAGAACAATGTATATCATCCTTTGGGCTTTCAGCTGGAGATGATTTGCCTTTAGTGTTCTCAAGGTTTTAGGTCAAGGTTTCTTTCCTGTCTCCATAAAAACTATCTATGGTCAGAAATCTTTTTGCTTTTTTGCTCATTTTAAAGTTTAAACTTTAAAGACTTTAAAGGTCAACTCTTAAGGCAAAGTGGAGATTGTCCCAAGCTTCCTCTCCAGGTGACAGTGGTTTCACCCTACCTTGGGACCAGTACTGCTGAGTTCTTTCTCATGCTGCATGAGCTTGGCCAAGTTCCACATTATGCTGGATTCAGAGACTCACTATTTGCCTTCTATAGTTGATTAGATGTCTCATACTTAATCTGCTGATCTACTGGCTTCTGAACCAAGCCAGAGTAGTAAAAGCTGCTGTATTTTGGCTAAAAGGCCCCCACTAGATTTTCCCCAGAATGCTGAAGCCTTTCCAACCTAGGTCTGCCTCCACTGTGCTAGGTGGCAACACACACACACACACACACACACACACACACACACACACACAGAGTCTGATTGAGAAATACCTTTTCTGAAGCTCTTCCAAAATATCTTCTGTTGGAAATTTGTTATACCCCAAATATTTGTGGGTTCTGTCACTCCAAAACCCATTCAGAGGCATGATTTGGTGTTGATCTGAGGGAAACCAGGAAAGGGCTAGGACAAAGGCCTGTCTACTCTCCACTATCTTGGCTCCACTCTCCTGCCATAGCTATTATTGAAGACAATTTGCCAAATTATAGAAAGGTTGAGATTTGTACTTGAGGAGGGAATCATCATTAAACACTACAACCACAAAATGGATTCAAGTGAATGAGTTAATAATTTCTTTAGCTAGGCAGCTGAGAGTAGGTTTGTTTCATTTTGTTTTGGAGGGAGAGGAGAGAGGTAAAGAGTAGAAAAACAGTGGAATCATAGTTCCAGAATTAGAATTACTACTGGGGTACAGAGAAATAAGAGCATAAAGAGCCTAGCACATTGCTAAGTCTTACCATTTCTACCTTCACAAGATTTTTTTTTATTATTTCCCCTTCACTCCATTTACATAGCTATAACCCTAGTCCAGGCTCTCATCACTTTCCACAATAGATTTCTAACTAAAATTCATGATTTAAGTTTATCCCCAATCTAATTCATTTTCTAATCAATTGCCAAAATGATTTTTCTAAAATGTAGGTATGATCATGTCCACCCTCCCCCTCTAACACCTCATCATCCCTGGTCACGTCTCTTAAAGTTTCTAATTGCTCTCTAGATATTCCAAGTTCAACAATAAAATTATCTGTTTCTTATATATATATATATATTTCTTTATAGTTAGTCCCTTTGTAACATTCTAAATATTTTATACTCTTACTCCCCTGCAATCTATAATCTACCTAACAATGGTCTAATTATGACTTTTTTGGAACATGACATCCCATTTGTCCTCTGCTTTTACCACCTTTGAACTAGTTGTCCCCTACTCTTGCCATCCTTTTAAACTTCACGTTCAACTGTGTCCGTAGATTTCTTAAGATTCAAACACAAAATTCACATAAATTATCAGCATTTCTTTGTTACCAAAAAAAAGTCCAACAGCAAAAGATAGAAAGAGAAATTCCATTTGAAATTTAAAATAATTGTAGATAATATAATATAAAAATAATATAAAATATCAGGGAAGCTAAGTGGCACCTAGTGGATAGAATAGCAGACCTGAAGTCAGGAGGACCTGAGTTCAAATCTGATCTCAGACACTTAATGCTTCCTATCTATGTGACCGTGGGTGAGTCACTTAACCCCAAATGCTTCAGCGACAAAGAAGAAGAAGAAGAAGAAGAAGAAGAAGAAGAAGAAGAAGAAGAAGAAGAAGAAGAAGAAGAAGAAGAAGAAGAAGAAGAGATAATATAAAATATCTGGGAGTCTACCTGCTAAGACAATGCCAGGAACCATATGAACACAATTAAAAAACACTTTCCATACAAATAAATTGAGATCTAAACAGTTGGAAGAATATCAAGTTCTCATGGGTAGGCTGACCTAATATAATAAAAAATAACAATTCTGCTTAAATTAATCTACTTATTCAGTATCATACCGATCAAACTGCTAAGAAATTACTTTACAGAGCTAGAAAAATAGTAACAAAATTCACCTAGATGAACAAAAGGTCATGAATTCAAGGGAATTAATGGGAAAAAGCAAATGAAAGTGGCCTAGCTGTACCAGATCTAAAACTATATTAGAAAGCAATGTTCATAAAAATTACTGTTCTATAAAAAATGCTCAGCAGGATGGTTTCAGAAAATCCTGCCGAAACTTATATAAGCTAATGCTAAATGAAGTGAGTAACATTAAAAAAAAAAAAAAAAAAAAAAAAAAAAACAAAAACTTGTACATAGCAATGAAAAAAATGTAATGATCAATTGTGATGGATTTGGGTTTTTTCAACAATGAGGTAATTCAGGCCAATTCCAGTACACTTGTGATGGAGAGAGCCATTTGCATTCAGAAAGAAGACAATGGAGACTGAATGTGGATTACAGTATAGTATTTTCACCTTTTTTGTTGTTTGCTTGCTTTTTTTCTTTCTCATTTTTCCCCTTTTTGATCTGAATTTTCTTGTGCAACATGATAAATGTAGAAAAGCATTCAGAAGAATTGCACATGTTTAACTTATATAGGGTTCTTTGCTATCTAGAGGAGGTGGGGGGTGGAAGGGAAAAAAATTGGCACACAAGATTTTGCAAAAGTGAATGCTGAAAACTATTTTTGCATGTATTTTGAAACTAAAGATCTACTATTAATTTTTTTTAAAGATTCAGATACAATCCCACATTCTGCAGAAATCCAGTGCTACTAGTTACTGTCTTTTCCGATTACCTTTTTCCGATTACCTGAAAGTAAATAACTTTCAATATATTCTATTCTATTCAATATATTCTATAATATATTACTTTCAATATATTCAATATATTCTAGCTATTTACATGGTTTCTCTTCCATTGTAACATTAGCTTCTTGGATGCAGAGCCCATGTTTTTGCCTTTCTATGTATTCCCAGTTCTTAAAACAGAGTCTCACATGTTGTTCAAGATTTATTTCTTTTTGTATAACAAATGGCGAATGCTTGTTCATTGACATATGTTGGAGAAAAACATGTGTAAGATGGGAGATAATTGATGGTATATGAAATGGATCATTTTCATTACATCAAATTAAACAGTTTTAGCAGAAACAAAACCAAAACATGAAGGCTGGAAGGAAAGCTGGAAACTGGGAGAAAAAACTACAGCAAATTTCTTTGATAAAGACCTTTTTTCTTAAATACATAAAGTTCTCAGTCAAATTTATCAGAATACAAGTCATTTCTCAATATATGGTAATAGGATACGATCAGATGAGTTTTCAGAAGAAGAAATCAAAGTTATTTATAATGATGAAAAAATACCCTAATTCACTATTGATTAGAGCAAGTGTAAATTTTGTGCAGATGTCCATCAACTGAGGAATGACTGAAAAAGCTGTGGTATATGATTGTGATAGAATACTACTATAAGAAATGATGACTAGAATATTTTCAGAAAATCCTGGGAAGACTTACATGAACTGATACAAAATGAAATGAACACTATGCACAATAATAGCAATATTTTATGATGACGATCAGCTATGAATGACTTAGCTGTTTTTGGCAATACAAAGATCCACAGCAATTCCAAAGCACATGAAAAATTCTATCCACTTTCAGAGAAAGAACTGATGGAGTCTGTATGCAGATTGAAGCATACTTTTTGTTAATTACTTCACTATTCATGTTGTTTTTTTTTTCTTTCCTCAGTGTTTTCTTTTGAAACATAGCTAATATAAAATGTTTTGCATGACTACACAAGTATAATCTAGGTCAAATTACTTACCTTCTCAAGAGGGTAGAGAGAAACAGAGAATTGGAAAGTCAAAATTCTATAATAGCAAATGTTAAAATTTTTTGTTTACATATAATTGGGAAAATGATTAAATATTTAATAAGTTAAAAAATGAAACTTTGCTTCCTAAAATTCTTTTAGGATAGTTTGAGGTGACATTGTCATAGGAGATAATTAACAAATATGCCTCACAAAACTGCCTAGAAATTTATTAAGAACTGATTTTCTATTAATTTTCTTTCCTTAATTTTCAAATTATCTCATTTTTTAAATTTAGTATTTCATTTTCCCCTAGTTCCATGTAAAAACAATCGTTATCCTTCATCCCTTTCTGCCCTCTCCTTCCCATTAAGAAGGTAAGCAGTTTGATATAGATTATTTGTGTGTAGTTATGCAAAACATTTCCATTATTATGGAAATTATCATGTAGTCAGGTTGTTAAAGAAAACATAGACAAAAACTTATATCCAGGTTTCATTTTGAATGGAAAAATTAATCTATGATTCTAGGTGGTTTTCCACAAATTACAAACTGACTTAGTGACAGAACCATAAGAACAATAAAATTATGTCATCATGTTCTTTTCCAACTGCCTTAAAAACCCCTATTTCTATGGTTAAGTGGGAATAGAACAAAACAAAACCACACTCTTTTCATTAAATTTCTTTGATAAGGGTTTGATATCCAATATGTATAAAAATTAACATGTGTGTTTGTAAAACCCAAGTCAGTCATCAAAGGAGTAGTCCAATAAGGTCAAATGATGAAAGAATATAAACAGTTTTTGAAAGAACTGAAACTGTTATGGGCTAGAACTTTGAACTTGAAACAAGGATACTTACAAGGTGCTACTTCAGTGAAATTGATGAGACAATGGTTATCTAGTTAAGCATCGTGATTAATAGTTCTTTAAATTTAGTATGATTGATTTAATCTTACAACAAATAATGGTTTCCTAGTGATATAATGATTTGTTTATACTCAGGATAGAGCATATAAGCTGAGACAAACTCAGCCAAAGGAGGCAGAGACAGATTCATGCTATTGGCCATCTTTGTGGTGGCTGGAAGCTGAAGCACAAACCTTTGGACTCAGATTCACTTCATCTCACACTACTGTGGTGGCCTATCCTTCTGCATTCTCTCCACTAAATCCAAGTCCCTTCTGAAGACCATGAGGAACTAGCTGAGGACCAGGTAAAGGAGACAATAAAGACTTTTGGACTTTAACAACTGGCTATTCTTGTGGTGATTACTCTACTGAAAGGAAAAGGCTACTCTAGAGACTCCAAGAAAACTGAACTAAGAATATTACATGAAACTACTAAAAAATGTACGATAGAATGCTTCAAATCACCAATAATAAAAGAAATAAAAATTAACCAAACCTGAGTTTTCATACCTTGCATATTGAAAAATATGAAAAAAGATAGGAAAAGTCAATATTGGAAGGATGTTGAAAAGGATAGTAAGGGGAGACTAAGTGGCATAGTAGATAGAGTATCAGCCCTGAAGTCAGAAGTACCTGAGTTCAAATCTGACCTCAGACACTTAACATTTCCTAGATGAGTCTCTTAACTCTAATTGCCTCAGAAAAAAAAAAAAAAGGTTAGTAAGTTGTTGGTGAAGCTAAGAGTCAGTTTAACCAATTTGGAAAGTAATTCTAAATTAGGCAAACAAAGTGACAAAAATAACCATGTCATTTGGCTAAGAGATTTCATTACTAGTTGTATATACCGAGGAGAACCTTGATAAGGAGAAAAAAATCCCCATATCTAAAAAAAATTATTTGTAGCAGCACTTTTTCATGTGTTCAAAAATTATTGTAAACAAAATATAAGTTCTTTTTTTAATATTTTATTTTATTTTATTTAATAATTACTTTATATTGACAGAATCCATGCCAGGGTAATTTTTTTACAACATTATCCCTTGCACTCGTTTCTGTTCCGATTTTTCCTCTCCCTCCCTCCACCCCCTCCCCTAGATGGCAAGCAGTTTTATATATGTTAAATATGTTGCAGTATATCCTAGATACAATATATGTTTGCAGAACCGAACAGTTCTCTTGTTGCACAAGGAGAATTCGATTCAGAAGGTAAAAATAACCCAGGAAGAAAAACAAAAATGCAAATAGTTCACAATCGTTTCCCAGTGTTCTTTCTTTGGGTGTAGCTGCTTCTGTCCATCATTTCTCAATTGAAACTGAGTTAGGTCTCTTTGTCAAAGAAATCCACTTCCAACAGAATATGTCCTCATACAATATCGTTGTCGAAGTGTATAATGATCTCCTGGTTCTGCTCATTTCACTTAGCATCAGTTCATTTAAGTCTCATCAAACCTCTCTGTATTCATCCTGCAGGTCATTTCTTACAGAACAATAATATTCCATAACGTTCATATACCACAATTTACCAAGCCATTCTCCAATTGATGGGCATCCATTCAATTTCCAGTTTCTGGCCACTACAAACAGGGCTGCCACAAACATTTTGGCACATACAGGTCCCTTTCACTTCTTTAGTATTTCTTTGGGATATAAGCCCAATAGAAACACTGCTGGATCAAAGGGTATGCACAGTTTGGTAACTTTTTGGGCATAATTCCAGATTTTTCTCCAGAATGGTTGGCTTCGTTCACAACTCCACGAACAATGCATCAGTGTCCCAGCTTTCCCGCATCCCCTCCAACATTCATCATTATTTTTTCCTGTCATCTTAGCCAATCTGACAGTTGTGTAGTGGTATCTCAGAATTGTCTTAATTTGCATTTCTCTGATCAATAATGATTTGGAACACTCTTTCATGTGAGTGGTAATAGTTTCAATTTCATCCTCTGAAAATTGTCTGTTCATACCCTTTGACCATTTATCAACTGGAGAATGGCTTGATTTCTTATAAATTTGAGTCAGTTCTCTATATATTTTGGAAATGAGGCCTTTATCAGAACCTTTAACTGTGAAGATGTTTTCCCAGTTTGTTCCTTCCCTTCTAATCTTGTTTGCATTAGTTTTGTTTGTACAAAGGCTTTTTAATTTGATGTAATCAAAATTTTCTGTTTTGTGATCAGTAATGGTCTCTAGTTCATCTTTGGTCACAAATTTCTTTCTCCTCCACAAGTCTGAGAGATAAACTATCCTATGTTCCTTTAATTTATTTATAATCTCATTCTTTATGCCTAGGTCATGGACTCATTTTGATCTTATCTTGGTATATAGTGTTGAGTGTGGGTCCATGCCTAATTTCTGCCATACTAATTTCCAATTATCCCAGCAGTTTTTATCAAATAAGGAATTCTTATCCCAGAAGTTAGGGTCTTTGGGTTTGTCAAACACTAGATTGCTATAGTTGACTATTCTGTCTTGTGAACCTAACCTTTTCCACTGATGCACTAATCTATTTCTTAGCCAATACCAAATGGTTTTGGTGACTGCTGTTTTAAAATATAATTTTAGATCAGGTACAGCTAGGCCACCTTCATTTGACTTTTTTTTTCATTAATTCCTTTGAGTTTCTCGACTTTTTTTGTTCCATATGAATTTTGTTGTTATTTTTTCTAGATCATTAAAATATTTTCTTGGAAGTCTGATTGATATAGCACTAAATAAATAGATTAGTTTAGGGAGTATTGTCATCTTTATTATGTTCGCTCGGCCGATCCAAGAGCACTTAATATTTTTCCAATTATTTAAGTCTGACTTTATTTGTGTGGAGACTTTTTTGTAATTTTGCTCATATAATTCCTGACTTTCCTTTGGTAGATAGATTCCCAAATATTTTATGCTATCAACAGTTATTCTGAATGGAATTTCTCTTTGTATCTCTTGCTGTTGGGTTTTGTTGGTGATGTATAAAAATGCTGAGGATTTATGGGGATTTATTTTGTAGCCAGCTACTTTGCTAAAATTATGAATTATTTCTAATAGCTTTTTAGTAGAATCTCTGGGGTTCTCTAGGTATACCATCATATCATCTGCAAAGAGTGATAGTTTGGTTTCCTCATTGCCTACTCTAATTCCTTTAATCTCTTTCTCGACTCTTATTGCAGAGGCTAATGTTTCTAATACGATATTAAATAATAATGGTGATAGTGGGCAACCTTGCTTCACTCCAGATCTTACTGGGAAAGGTTCCAGTTTTTCCCCATTGCATATGATGGTTTTAAATATATGCTCCTGTCTATTTTAAGGAAAAGTCCATTGATTCCTATGCTCTCAAGTGTTTTTATTAGGAATGGATGTTGGATTTTATCAAATGCTTTTTCTGCATCTATTGAGATGATCATATGGTTTTTGTTTGTTTGGTTATTGATATAGTCAATTATGCTAATAGTTTTCCTAATATTGAACCAGCCCTGCAATCCTGGTATAAATCCTACTTGGTCATAGTGTATTATCCTGGGGATGATTTTCTGTAATCTTTTTGCTAATACTTTATTTAAGATTTTAGCATCAATATTCATTATGGAGATTGGTCTATAATTTTCTTTCTCTGTTTTCAACCTACCTGGTTTAGGTATCAGTACCATGTCTGTGTCATAAAAGGAGTTTGGTAGGACTCCTTCAATCCCTATTTTTTCAAATAGTTTATTTAGCATTGGAGTTATTTGTTCTTTAAATGTTTGGTAGAATTCACTTGTAAATCCATCTCGTCCTGGGGTTTTTTCTTAGGGAGTTGATTGATAGTTTGTTCTATTTCTTTTTCTGAGATGGGACTGTTTAGGATATTTACTTCTTCCTCTGTTACTTTAGGCAAGCTATATTTTTGGAGGTATTCTTCTATTTCATTTAAGTTGTCGAATTTATTGGCATAAAGTTGGGCAAAGTAACTCCTAATTATTGCTCTAATTTCCTCTTTGTTAGTGGCGAGTTTTCCCTTTTCATTTTTAAGACTAACAATTTGATTTTTCTCTTTCCTTTTTTTTAATCAGATTTACTAAGGGTTTGTCTATTTTGTTGGTTTTTTCATAGAACCAACTCTTAGTTTTATTAATTAATTCAACAGTTGTTTTTTTTTTCTTTCAATTTTATTGCTCTCTCCTTTTATTTTTAGAATTTCAAGTTTAGTGTTTGACTGGGGGTTTTTAATTTGTTCCTTTTCTAGCATTTTTAGTTGCAAGCCCAATTCTCTTTCTCTATTTTATACAAATAGGCCTCTAGAGATATGAAATTTCCCCTTATTACCGCTTTGGCTACATCCCATACATTTTGGTATGATGTCTCATTATTATTGTTTTCTTGTGTGAAGTTATTAATTATGTCTATGATTTGCTGTTTCACCCAATCATTCTTTAGTATGAGATTATTTAGTTTCCAATTATTTTTTTTGTCTACTTCCCCCTGTCTTTTTGTTGAATGTAATTTTCATTGCAGTGTGGTCTGAAAAGGATACATTTACTATTTCTGCCTTACTGCATTTGAGTTTGAGGTTTTTATGTCCTAATATATGGTCAATTTTTGTATAGGTTCCATGAACTGCTGAAAAGAAAGTGTATTCCTTTCTGTCTCCATTACATTTTCTCCAGAGATCTATCATATCTAACTTTTCTAGTATTCTATTTACCCCTTTGACTTCTCTCTTATTTATTTTGTGGTTTGATTTATCTAATTCTGAGAGTGCAAGGTTAAGATCTCCCACTATTATAGTTTTGCTGTCTATTTCTTCTTGCAGCTCTCTTAATTTCTCTTTTAAGAATTTATATGCTACACCACTTGGTGTATATATGTTTAATATAGATAGTGCTTCATTATCCATGCTACCCTTTAGCAAGATATAGTGCCCTTCCTTATCTCTTTTAATTAGATCAATTTTTGCTTTAGCTTGATCTGAGATCAGGATGGCTACCCCTACTTTTTTGACTTCACCTGAAGCATAGTAGATTTTGCTCCAACCTTTTACCTTTAACCTGCATGTATCTCCCCGCTTCAGGTGTGTTTCCTGTAAACAACATATTGTTGGATTCTGGCTTTTAATCCATTCTGCTAACCGCTTCCTCTTTATGGGGGAGTTTACCCCGTTCACATTTATGGTTAGAATGACCAATTCTGTATTACTAGCCATCTTGTTAACCCTGGTTTATGCTTTTCTCCCTTCTTTCCCTTCCCCCCCTTCCCAGTATTAAGCTTGTGAGCACCACTTGCTTCTCACAGCCCTCCCTTTTTAGTATCCCTCCCCCCACCTTAGAGTTCCTCCCCTTATCTTACCCCTTTCCCTCCCAGTTTCCGTATTCCCTTCCGCTTAGCTTATTCCTTCCTTTTCACTTTTCACTTCTCACTTTTCAATGAGGTGGGAGAAGTTTCACCATAGATTGAATATGTCTAAAATTTTTCAATTAAAGCCAATTCTCAAGGCAGTAAGATACTCACTATATTCATCCCCCTCCATTCTTTCTTTCAGATATAATAGGTTTCCTATGCCTCTTCATGAGATGTACTACCCCCACTTTACCCTTTTTCTGGTACAATGTCCTTTCCACATCAGTTTCTAGAACAAGGTATACATGTATTCTTTATACATCTATATAGCCGAAATATAGTTCCCAAGATTAATCTTTACCTTTTTAGATTTCTCTTGAGTTTTATATTTGTAGATCAAACTTTTTGTTAAGTTCTGGCTTTTTCATCAAAAATAGGTGAAATTCGCTTACTTCGTTGAATGTCCATCTTTTTCCCTGGAAAAAGATGCTCATTCTAGCTGGGTAAGTTATTTTTGTTTGCATACAAAGTTCCTTAGCCTTTCGGAATATCATATTCAAGACCCTTCCATCCTTTAATGTGGATGCTGCCAGATCCTGAGTGATCCTTATTGTGGCTCCTTGATATTTGAATTGGGTTTTTCTAGCCGCTTGCAATATTTTTTCCTTCGTCTGAGGGTTCTGGCATTTGGCCACTGTATTCCTTGGTGTTTTGATTTTAGGATCCCTTTCAGTGGGTGATCGATGAATTCTTTCAATGTGTATTTTATCCTCTGTTCCTATGACTTCTGGGCAGTTCTCTTTGATAATTTCCTGGAAAATAGTGTCCAGGCTCTTTTTTTCATCATGCTTTTCTGGGAGTCCAAAGATTCTCAGATTGTCTCTCCTGGATCTGTTTTCCAGGTCTGTTGTCTTCCCCAGAAGGTATTTCACATTCTTTTCCATTGTTTGATTTTTTTGGATTTGCTTGACTGATTCTTCTTGTCTCCTCGAGTCATTCAATTCCAATTGTTCAATTCTGATTTTTAATGAAGTATTTTCTTCACTCACTTTTTAAAAATCTTTTTCTAATTGTCTAATTGAGTTCTTTTGTTCTATGGAATTTTTTTCCATTTTGCCAATTTTGTTTTTTAGAGAACTATTTTCTGTTTCCAGGTAACCAATCCTATTTTTCAAGGATTTTATTTCTTTATCCAGTCTCTCTTTAACTGAGTGGGATGACTTCTCCAGGCTCTTTTGCCAAGCCTCCCTCTCCTTTTCCCATTTTTCTTCTAGCTCTCTTGTGAGAGCCTTTTAAATTTCCTCCATGAGATTCATCTGTGCTGAGGAACATATGATCTCCTCCTTTGGGGATTCACCTGGAGACTGTCTGTTTTTAGTCTCCTCAGGATTTAGAGTCTGCTCTCTATCTGTACAGAAGCTGTCAAGGGTTAAAGTCCTCTTCATTTTTTGGCTCATTATGTCAAAGAATCAAAGACAAACTAGCAAAGAAAAAAAGAAAAAACTGGAGTCTTTCTTTGGGGGAGGGGCTGGGTGGTATTACCGAGCTTCCTCTACAAACTGTGTGGGCAGCAGTGAGGCACTAGCCTGACTGTGCTGCGCCTGCACTCTGAGATCCGAGAGCTTGCTGAGACACTGTGGGGGAGGAGTGGCCTGGTCCCGAGAGACTCCAGCTGTTTGGGGTTGTATTATTCACCACTGGTGTTTTTAGCTTCTCTGCTGGGCTGCTGACTTGCTGCCAGGGCAAAGTATCCAATCCTGTAGCAAAGCTCCCCCCGCAGAGACGGCTGCGATCACTCCCCACCCCCTCTTGAGTGTGCTCCCGTGTTCTCACTGTCGCTGCCCGCCACCTGCACCCGATCTAAAACCTTCCCAGCCCTCCAGTAAAAACAGACCTTTCTTGGCGAATCTCAAGGATGGCTTCTTTTGGTAACTATTTGTGTTTTTTTTTTTTTCAGTCAAGCATTAATCCAGAGGCTTGTAATGAAATGGATAGTGAGAGAAAACGCGGAGCTGCACAACTATGTGCCTCCTATCTGCCATCTTGGACAGAAGTCCAACAAATTATAAGTTCATCAATTGAGGATGACTAAACAAATTGTAAAGGAATGTGAAGAAATATTACTTTTTATGAAAGGATGATTGTGAAGAATACAAGAGAATTATAGAAAAATCTCCATGAACTAATACAAATCAAAATAAACCAAGCCAAGAAAACAATATACAGAGTGATTATAGCAATATAAAAACACCAAACAAGCACTCACATGTGTGCACACGCACACAGACACACATACACACACACCCAATCAAAAGTGAATATTACAAGATTATAAAGATTATGAGATTTAGAGGTACAATTAAGCTTTAAAATAATTTTACAGAGAGTCCCGAAGGACTGAATGATTTATCCAAAGTCAATATTGGTAATAAATAATAAAAGTCCATCCTTAATTTTCAGTTTAAAGAGTCCATTCCCAGAAGCCAAGGTGAATTACCTCTATATTAAACTTGAGCTTTTTATTCTATCTCTTCTACCTCTGAGAAATTGATTATGAATTATTTTCTCATCTCAAGTTTTTTTCTGTTTATTTGCAATCTATCTGTAAATATGCTTAAGTCTCCTACTAATTTTTTCATTGATCCTATTATTTCTTCAAATTATTGCCTATATCTCTTTCCTCTTCAATCTTCAACTTCTAGAAAGCTTAGATTTACTGCTTCTACTTTATTATCATCCATTTCAGATGCATGAAGTCTAGTTTCCATCTTTCATTTAAACTGCTGGTTCACCAATACTCAATGGCCTAGTTAGCAAATTAAATAGCCTTTCCCACATATGTTCTGTAATTTCTCTGCAGCATTCCATATTTTTGAATACCGACTTCTGCCTTTTTCTTTGGCCTCTCAGCTTTTTCTACTGCCTAGTCTTTTTTTTCCTAAACTCCTTTCCCGGTTTTTTTATAACAATGTTGTCTCTTGATTCTCTTTTATTTTGGACAATTGAATCTCAGTCTTCTCTGCTGGAACATCACATATAGTTCAGAATAATTCCATCTTCTTTTTAATCATTTTCCTGATTAAAATGAGAAAAAAATATTTTGAGGGGATACAGTTAAATGTGTCGGTGATTTTCCATTGATTCTTTTTTTTTTTTTTTTTTTGATCATTGTATAGTCTTTTTTTTTTTTTTAATAACTTTTTATTGATAGAACGCATGCCAGGGTAATTTTTTACAGCATTATCCCTTGCATTCACTTCTGTTCTGATTTTTCCCCTCCCTCCCTCTACCCCCTCCCAAAGATGGCAAGAGTCCTTTACATGTTGAATGAGTTACAGTATATCCTAGATACAATATATGTGTGCAGAACCGAAAATTTTTCTTGTTGCACAGGGAGAATTGAATTCAGAAGGTATAAATAACCCAGGAAGAAAAACAAAAATGCAAGCAGTTTATATTCATTTCCCAGTGTTCTTTCTCTGGGTGTAGCTGCTTCTGTCCATCTTTGATCAATTAAGGCTCTCTTTATCGAAGAGATCCACTTCCATCAGAATACATCCTCAAACAGTATCGTTGTTGAGGTATATAATGATCTCCTGGTTCTGCTCATTTCACTCAGCATCAGTTCATGTAAGTCTCGCCAGTCCTCTCTGTATTCATCCTGCTGGTCATTCCTTACAGAACAATAATATTCCATAACATTCATATACCACAATTTACTCAACTATTCTCCAATTGATGGACATCCTTTCATTTTCCAGCTTCTAGCCACTACAAACAGGGCTGCCATAAACATTTTGGCACATACATGTCCCTTTCCTTTCTTTAGTATCTCTTTGGGGTATAAGCCCAGTAGAAACACTGCTGGATCAAAGGCTGTGCAGAGTTTGATAACTTTTTGAGCATAGTTCCAAATTGCTCTCCAGAATGCCTGGATGTGTTCACAATTCCATCAACAATGTATCAGTGTCCCTGTTTTCCCACATCCCCTCCAACATTCCCCATTATCTTACCCTGTCATTCTAGCCAATCTGACAGGTGTGTAGTGGTATCTCAGAGTTGTCTTAATTTTCATTTCTCTGATTAATAATGATTTGGAGCATATTTTCATATGTCTATAAATAGTTTCAATTTCTTCGTCTGAGAATTGTCTGTTCATATCCTTTGACCATTTATCAATTGGAGAATGGTTTGATTTCTTATAGATTAGAGTCAATTCTCTATATATTTTGGAAATGAGGCCTTTATCAGAACCTTTGATTGTAAAAATGTTTTCTCAGTTTATTGTTTCCCTTCTAATCTCGTCTGCATTTGTTTTGTTTGTACAAAAGCTTTTCAATTTGATATAATCAAAAATTTCTATTTTGTGGTCAATAGTGATCTCTAGTCCTTTTTGGTCATAAATTCCTCCCTCTTCCACAGGTCTGCGAGGTAAACTATCCTATGCTCTTCCAATTTATTTATAATCTCATTCTTTATGCCTAGGTCATGAACCCATTTTGACCTTATCTTGGTGTACGGTGTTAAGTGTGGGTCAATGCCTAGTTTCTGCCATACTAATTTCCAATTTTCCCAGCAATTTTTGTCAAATAATGCATTCTTATCCCAGAAACTGGTGTCTCTGGGTTTGTCAAACACTATATTATTAAAGTTATTGGCTGTTTTGTCCTTTAAACCTAACCTATTCCATTGATCAACGAGTCTATTTCTTAGCCAATACCAGATGGTTTTAGTAACTGTTGCTTTATAATATAATTTTAGATCTGGTACAGCTAGGCCACCTTCATTTGATTTTTTTTTTCATTAATTCCCTTGAAATTCTTAACCTTTTGTTTTTCCATATGAACTTTGTTGTTATTTTTTCTAATTCATCAAAGTAGTTTTTTTGGGAGTCTGATTGGTATAGCGCTAAATAAGTAGATTAATTTAGGTAGTATTGTCATCTTTATTATATTTGTTCACCCAATCCAAGAGCATTTAATCTTTTTCCAGTTGGTTAGATCAGACTTAATTTGTGTGGAAAGTGTTTTGTAGTTTTGCTCATAAAGTTTCTGATTTTCCCTTGGCAGATAGATTCCTAAATATTTTATACAATCAGTAGTTACTTTATATGGAATTTCTTTTTGTAACTCTAACTGTTGGGTTTTGTTAGTGATATATAAGAATGCTGATGACTTATGTGGGTTTATGTTATATCCTGCAACTTTGCTGAAAGTGTAGATTGTTTCTAATGACTTTTTGGTAGAATCTCTGGGGTTCTCTAAGTATACCATCATATCATCAGCAAAGAGTGATAATTTGGTTTCCTCATTGCCTATTCTTATTCCTTTAATCTCTTTCTCATCTTTTATTGCCAAAGCTAGCATTTCTAATACAATATTAAATAGTAACGGTGATAGTGGGCAACCTTGTTTTACTCCTGATCTTATTGGGAATGGCTGCAGTTTGTCCCTGTTACATATGATGCTTACTGCTGGTTTTAAATAGATGCTCTTGATTATTTTAAGCAAAAGTCCATATATTCCTATACTCTCAAGAGTTTTTAATAGGAATGGATGTTGGATTTTATCAAATGTTTTTTCTGCATCTATTGAGATGATCATATGGTTTTTGCTAATTTGATTATTAATATGGCCAATTATATTGATAGTTTTCCTAATATTGAACCAGCCCTGCATTCCTAGTATAAATCCTACTTGACCATGATGTATTATCCTGGGGATGCTTTTCTGTAGTCTTTTTGCTAATATCTTATTTAAGATTTTAGCATCAATATTCATTAGGGAGATTGGTCTATAATTTTCTTTCTCTGTTTTCAACCTACCTGGTTTAGGTATCAGTACCATGTCTGTGTCATAAAAGGAGTTTGGTAGGACACCTTCATTCCCTATTTTTTCAAATAGTTTATAAAGCATTGGGGCTAATTGTTCTTTGAATGTTTGGTAGAATTCACATGTAAATCCATCTGGTCACGGGGATTTTTTTTTAGGGAGTTGATTAATAGCTTGTTCTATTTCTTTTTCTGAAATGGGACTATTTAAGCAATTTACTTCCTCTTCTGATAATCTGGAAAGCCTATATTTTTGGAGGTAGTCATCCATTTTGCTTAGGTTATCAAATTTATTGGCATAAAGTTGGGCAAAGTAACCCCTTATTATTTCTTTAATTTCCTCTTCATCAGTGGTAAGTTCTCCTTTTTCATTTTTAAGACTGCCAATTTGATTTCCCTCTCTCCTTTTTCTAATCAGATTTACCAAAGGTTTATCAATTTTATTGGTTTTTTCATAAAACCAACTTAGTTTTATTTATTAGTTCAATAGTTTTTTTACTTTCTTTATTAATTTCTCCTTTTAATTTTAGAATTTCAAGTTTAATAATTGATTGGGGGGGTTTTAATTTGGTCTTTTTCTAACTTTTTAAGTTCCAGGACCAATTCATTGATCTTCTCTTTTTCTATTTTATTCAAGTAAGCCTCTAAGGATATAAAATTTCCCCTTATTACTGCTTTGGCTGCTTCCCATAAATTTTGATATGATATCTCATTGTTGTCATTATCTTGAGTGAAATTATTAATTGTGTCTATAATTTGCTGTTTCACCCAATCATTCTTTAAGATGAGATTATTTAGTTTCCAATTACTTTTTGGTCTATTTACACCTAACTTTTTGTTGAATGTAGTTTTATTGCATTATGATCTGAAAAAAAAGCATTTACTATTTCTGCCTTCCTGCATTTAATTTTGAGGTCTTTATGTCCTAATATATGGTCAGTTTTTGTGTAGGTTCCATGAACTGCTGAGAAGAAAGTATACTCCTTTCTGTCACGATTCAGTTTTCTCCAGAGATCTATCATACTTAATTTTTCTAATATTCTATTTACCTCTTTAATTTCTTTCTTATTTGTTTTGTGATTTGATTTATCTAAATCTGAGAGTGCAAGATTGAGATCTCCCACTATTATAGTTTTGCTGTGTATTTCTTCTCGCAACTCTCTTAGCTTCTCTTTAAGGAAGTTAGATGCTAGCCTTATTAATAAATTCATCATACTTAACTCATTTGTAACCGAACCATAATTATCATGATATTTTGTACTTTGTTCAGGAAACTGACATTGAAGGATGAGTGGAAGGTTCTGCCCACTGTTACATAATTAATTATTCTTGACTCATGGTCTTCAGGTAAGTTAAGTCAAGGGCCACAACTATCTTCAATGCAATCAAAAGATGAAATCCTCCTGAGGAAGACTTGTCTGGTCTTGTCAAGGACTAGAGGAAAAGATGATTTTAAAGATGGCCACTATCTCTAGGGACTTGCTTCTGGATATCACCTTCCTACTCCACAGGCATGAGTTATACTTCTCCCTTTGGCAACACAGATCCATCCACACTTAATTGGTTTATTTTCTGTATTATTGTCAGTGACAATAGCACTATTCCCTACCTTTTCCCTTTCTCCTATTATTATTTAGGACTGCTTTTGTCCCACAAGTACATATTCCTTCTTATAGGTCTAGAATTTATTTGTTCTTTTTTAACCAAAAAAAAAAAAAAAATCAATCGGTTAAAACAAACCAATTCATTGGACATAGTTTAAAAGAAAATATAATTTTTTGCCTTGTTTCTACTACCTTTCTGCTTATATTTTCAAACATACATGAAGAAGTTGAGTCTTCAAACTATGGGTCTATAGCTTTCATTATAATTCTTGGAAAAATTCTGAATTTCGTTCTTAATAGATTTGTTTGAAAAACTAGGAAATGAACTGGTGATCTCTAAGGTGGCCAATTATGGGTAATTAAAAAGAGGTCATGATTCATCTTATTTTCTTTTCTTGACAAGATCTCAGGTAAATATTACAAACATAGGTGACCTAGAATTCATCTGAGTATTGATCAACATTTTGAACAATTGAAAAATCATTCTTCTTGAGAACAATGTAAGAGGACTAGACAATATAGAAGCACTTGAATGGTTAGACCCATCAAATGGTAATAATTGGCAAAAAATGAAAATTGGCAAAAATAAATGACAGTCTGGAGGATCATGGAGCTTCTTCCCTGATCTCTTTCTATTGTACATTTTTCATGTTAATGGTCTGGATTAAGACATAGGTAGCCTGATGATCAAATTCATGCTTAATATTAATTATGGAGGAGTACATAATAATGTGAAAGTCAGGACTAGAGTTCTTATGAAAATGATATTATAATTTTACTCCATGTTCAATGTAAAACAAATATCTAATGTGATTATGGGTTGCATAGTGTTATGCATAATCAATATTACATTTCTTGCCTTCTCAATAGATAGGAGAGGATTTAGAACTCAAAGTTTAAAAAAAGAATGTTTAAATAAGTTATATCTTTTAAATATATAAATGTACATACAAACATATAAAAACACTCATATGTGTATAATATCTAGAAATGAGGGAGATTATGGAGATTATATAATGAAATAGAGTATATCTAGAATACTCTATTTCATTATAATAGATACATTTTAGGAAAGATGATGAGTACTTTAGTTTCTTTAAGTTATTAAATTTAATTGTTTGACCCTGTCATCTTGAGAACAGCTGAGAAAGATAACCAGGATGATGATGCAACCCAAAGTATGCTTCTTAGGGATTCTTTGGAACATCTGAGAATCTTTAGCTCTAGAAAAAGATGTAATAGCTATCTTCAAGAAAAGCTGCTATGTTAAAGAGAGATGATTCTACTCTTTTTTTATTTACCCTGAATGGATGAAATAAGTCCAATGGATGGAAGTTGTAGAAAGGAAGGTTTCAAATGATTAGGAAAAACAATTATCTAATAATTATACTTGCACAAAATTAAACAATGCTTTTCTTTTTCAAATAAGGAGTCCCCCAACTCTGTGGCTGAATGACCACAGAATCAAAATTAGAAATGACTTTTAAAACATTTGGTCTAAGAGAGGTCACCTGTATACATTTATGGAATTCTTTGGATGCATGATTCTATTTAGGTGTAATTGGGCCACACAATAATAGTTTATTAGTTCATTCATTCAACTAAGAAAACATTAGTTCATAAATTTAAACTTTTCAAAATGCTTTACACAGGTTTTCTTTATTTCTCAGAAAAACTAAAGAGAATAAAGCACCAGCCCTGAAGTCAGGAGGACCCGAGTTCAAATCTGACCTCAGACACTTAACACTTCCTGTGTGACCCTGGGCAAGTCACTTAATCTCAATTGCCTCAGCAAAAAAAAAAAAAAAAAAAAAAAAATACTGAAGGGAACAGGAGATATCTGTCATAAGTAATATTATTGCCATTTTACATGTGAAGAAGCTTCAGAGGTTCAGAGAGGTTAAATGGCTTGTCTATGTTCAATATGATGTCTATGTTCAATAGCTAGGAAATACAGAATTCTCACCCAGATATCTTATGACTCAAAGATCAATGCTCTTTCTAGAATCCCCCTGGTAACTTGAACAGAAACAATCTTGAGGTTCTTAAAAAGGTAACCAAATATTTGTGTGTGTGTGTGTGTGTGTGTGTGTATGTGTGTGTGTGTGTGTGTGTGTGTGTAAAACCTCATTTCACACTTGAAAAAACTGAAGCAAATATGTTAAGTGACTTATCTTAAGTCGAACAGCAAACAAGTATATGAGACTGTCTCCAAATCCAGAGCTCTATTCACTATACCACTCTGATAATAACTAATAACTGATAATAATAATAATATTACAATTTTGTGTTTTTCAATTTGCCTTGAATGCTCTAACATATATTTTAATTTCATGTTAAAGAATGCATACTGAGGCTTATTATTTATTCGGTTTTGTTTTTCTAGGGAAAATGGTCATGCAAATGTGTGGTACTAAATGTTTGTGGCAGCCCTGTTTGTAGTGGCTAGAACCTGGAAAATGAATGGATGCCTATCAATTGGAGAATGGTTGGGTAAATTGTGGTATATGAATGTTATGGAATATTATTGATCTGTAAGAAATGGCTAGCAGGATGAACACAGAGAGGCCTGGAGAGACTTACATGAACTGATGCTAAGTGAAATGAGCAGAACCAGGAGATCATTATGTACTTCAACAACGATACTGTATGAGGATGTATTCTGATGGAAGTGGATTTCTTTGACAAAGAGAAGATCTAATTCAGTTCCAGTTGATCAAGGATGGACAGAAGCAGCTACATCCAAAGAAAGACCACTGGGAAATGAATGTAAACTGTTTGTATTTTGTTTTTTCTTCTCAGGTTATTTTTACCTTCTGAATCCAATTCTTCCTGTGCAACAAGAGAACTGTTCAGTTCTGCACATATATATTGTATCTAGGATATATTGTGACATCTTTAACATGTATAGGACTGCTTGCCAGCTGGGAGAGGGGGTGGAAGGAGGGAGGGAAAAAGTTGGAACAGAAATGAGTGTAAGGAATAATGTTGTAAAACATTGCCCAGGCATGGGCTTTGTCAATAAAAAGTTATAATTATTTTTAAAAAATGTGTTGTGATACTGGGAGCCACCTAACAGTGGCTGCTGGACATCCAACCCAGACCTGCAGAATGTATGTCCTTGTATGAAGACATACAAGAAGACTGAGAGGCAGTTGCTGTTCTCTGACCTCTATGACTGAGAGGCAATTAATTGTGTCATCTGATGTCTTTCCTCTTCCCTCTTCCACCAATCTATTTCATTCCCAGTCTGCAACACTTTTGTCAGCAAAGGCTGCCCTGCAATTCCTTCAGATGCTATGATCCACAGCTGGAGGCTCTTGGAGAATTGACCTGCCCCTTAACAATTCCTCATTTTTTTTGTTTTTTGCTTTTATTTTCCTCTCACAGCATGGTCTACACACTGAGGAATGCTAGCAGCACTATCTAACATGAGGATGGTTGTAGCAAGTATTGATCTTGTGAGATATCATGGAGGCAAACTTTCTTTCTTTTTTCTTTTTTATTATTATAGCTTTTTATTAGCAGAACATATGCATGGGTAATTTTTCTACATTGTCCCTTACAATCACTTCTGTTCCAGCTTTTTCCTTCTTTCTTTCCACCCCCTCCTCTAGATGGCAGGCAGTCTCATATATGTCAAACATGTTAAAGTATATCTTAAATACAATATATATGTACATATATATATATATATATATATATATATATATATATATATATACATACACATACATACAGTTCTCTTGTTGCACAAGAAAAATCGAATTCAGAAAGGTAAAAAATAACCTGGGAAGAAAAAAAAATGCAAGTAGTCCACATTCATTTTCAAGTGTTCTTTCTCTGGATTTAGCTGGTCTGTCCATCATTAATCAATTGGAACAGAATTGGATCTTCTTATTATTGAAGATATCCATTTCCATCAGAATATATCCTCATATAGTATTGTTGTTGAAGTGTTTAATGATCTCCTGGATTTGCTCATTTCATCAGTTCATGTAAGTCTCTCCAAGCCTCTCTGTATTCATCCTGCTGGTCATTTCTTAGAACAGAACAATAATATTCCATAACATTAATATACCACAATTTACCCAGCCATTCTCCAATTGATGGACATCCATTCAATTTCCAGTTTTTAGCCATTACAAAAAGGGCTGCCACAAACATTTTGGCACATACAGAGTCCCTTTCCCTTCTTTAATATCTCTTTGGTATACAAGCCCAGTAGTAACACTGCTGGATCAAAGGTATGCACAGTTTGATAACTTTTTGAGCATAATTCCTTATTGCTCTCCAGAATGATTGCATCCATTCACAACTTCATCAACAATTCATCAGTGTCCCAGTTTTCCCTTATTCCCTCCAATATTCTTCGTTATCTTTTCCTGTATGTTAGCCAATCTGACAGGTGTGTAATGGTATCTCAGAGTTGTCTTAATTTGCATTTCTTTGATCAATAGTTATTTGGTTTCAATTTCATCATCTGAAAATTGTTCATATCTTTTGACCATTTATCAGTTGCAGAATAGATTGATTTCTTATAAATTAGAGTCAATTCTCTATATATTTTGGAAATGAGGCCTTTATCAGAACCTTTAAAGTGTAAATTTTTTTTCCCAGTTTATTGCTTCCCTTCTAATCTTGTTTACATTAGTTTTGTTTGTGCGAAAGTTTTTTTAACTTGGTATAATCAAAATTTTCTATTATGTGATCAATAATGATTTCTAGTTCTTTAGTCACAGATTCCTTCCTCCTCCACAAGTCTGAGATGTAAACTTTCCTATGTTCTTCTAGTTTATTTATAATCTCATTCTTTATGCCTAAATCATGAACCCATTTTGATCTTACCCCTGCTTTAAATGTGTTTCCTGTAAACAACATATTGTAAGATTCTGGCTTTTGATCCAGTCTGCTATCTGCCTCTGCTTTATGGGAAAGTTCATCCCATTCACATTTATGGTTAAAACTACTAATTCTGTATTTTCTGCCATCTTATTATTCCCAGATTATGCTTTTCTTTTTCTTTCTCCCCTTCCCCCCTTCCCCAGTATTAAATGGCCTCCCTCTTTAGAATCCCTCCCACCCCTTTTGAGTCCCTTCCCCTTTCTTATACCTTTTCCTTATTACTCTTTTCTTTTCCCCTTTTCTTCTCCCACTTTTTAATAAGGTGAGAGAAGTTTCTCTGTAAACCAAATATGTATATTATTTCCTCTTTGAGCCAAATCTGTTGAGAGTAAGATTCACACAATGTTCCTTGCCCTCCCTAAATTCCCTCAGATATGATAGGTTTCCTTTGCCTCTTCATGGGATATAATTTCCCTCTTTTTATGTCCCCCTTTCCCTTTTTCTGATACTATCTCCTTTCCACTTCTATTTATCTTTTTTATATCAGTAAAATCCAATTATACATGCACTCTTTATGTATGTCCATAACAGAAATACAGTTCTCAAGAGTTCTTTTTACCTTTTTCTGCTTCTTTTGAGTCCTATAGTTGGAGGTCAAATTTTTGTTTAGCTCTGTTTTTTTTCCATTAGAAACAAATGGAATTTACCTGTTTCATTAAATGTCCATCTTCTTCCCTGCAAGAAAATGTTCAGCTTAGCTGGGTAGTTTATTCTTGGCTGCATTTCAAGTTCTTTTGCCTTTTGGAATATGAGATTCCAGGCCCTTTAATCCTTTAATGTGGAAGCAGCTAGATCCTGAGTGATCCTCATTGTGGCTCCTTGGTATTTAAATATTTTTTTTTGCCTGCTTGTAATATTTTTTCCTTAGTCTGATAGTTCTGAAATTTAGCCACAATATTCCTTGGAGTTTTTAATTTGGGGTATCTTTTAGAAGGTATTCGATGAATTCTTTCAATGCATATTTTACCTTCTGATTCTATTACATCTGGGCAGTTCTCTTTGATGATTTCCTGTAAAATAATATTTAGGCTATTTCTTTTATCATAATTTTCAGGAAGTTTAATAATCCTCAGATTATCTCTCCTGGATCTATTTTATAGGTCTGTTGTTTTTCCAAATAGATATTTAACATTTTATTCAATTTTTTTTCATTTTTTGGTTTTGCTTAACTGATTCTTGATGTCTCAATAAATCATTCATTTCTATTTGTTCAGGTCTGATTTTTAATGAGTTATTTTCTTCATTAGCTTTTTTTACTTCTTTTTGTATATATCCAATTGAGTTTTTAAATGAGCTGTGTTGCTCCGTGGATTTTTTTTTTTTTCCATTTCACTAATTTTTTTTTTTTAACTGAGTTATTTTCTTTTTCCAATGTACAAATCTTTTTTTCCTGGGAGTTCTTTATCTTTTTCAATTCAGAAATTGGGAGTTCTTTACTTTTTCCAATTCACATTTCAGGAAGTTGTTTCCTTTTTTCACTTTATCAATTTTTTTCTTTTAGTGAATTTTATTCCTTTTCCATACTCTCTTGCATAGCTTCTCTTTCCTTTCCCCATTTTTCTTCTAGCTCTCTTTTAAGAACTTTGATAATTTCTTCTAGTAGAGCCATGCGTGATGGGGACCAGGTTACATCCCACTTTGGAGTTTTGTCTGGAGGCTGTCTGCTATTAGACTCCTCAGGGTTGGAAACCTACTTTCTTTCTGTAGTTATCTATCTATAGTTAAGAGTTTGCTTGGCTTTTTCACTCCTTTAAAAAAAAAATCCCTTAGGGTCTGCCTTCAGGGCAAGGAGGTTACCAGCTTCCTCTGCAGAACAGGGATAGATATATGGACCATAGCTGTCCTGCAAATGAGCTGCAAAGAGTGGCTGGACTGCAGAAATGCCCTGGGAAGAGCCCAGCAGTGGAAGTGTCTCTACTCTGGGAAGCATGGCCACACTGCAGAAGTTCTACTGCCCCAGACAGAGCCCTCCCCCAATCTCCCCCCTCAGTAGAATTGTGAGTACCCCGGGCAGAGCCTCCCCTCCCCATCCCCGCCCATGCAGATTTATGGCTGCCCCGGGCAGAGCCCTGCTGGTGTGCTGGTGGTTGCCCTGGGCAAAAGGCCCTAGCTGCAGAATGCAGCTGCATGGCTATGCTGTGAGGGTGTAGCCAGGTCCTTTTAAATTTTGGTGTTTTTTTGAGTACATTCTATCTTTGGTGTTTGTGTAACTTCTCTGCTGATCTACTGCTTTGCAACCAAAGCAGAGCATCCAAACTGCGGTAGAGTCCTCCCTGCAAATCCTTCACCTGCAGAGATCGCCCCCACCCTGATACCCTCAGTGTGCTAGCCTCCATATTCTGCCTCCCTGATGTGCTAGCCTACTCCCGCCAATCAGGACAAACTTTTTCTGGAGATCTTCCAGATTATCTTCGGGTGATAATTTGTTGTACTCCCAATATTTGTGGATTTTGCCAGTGCTTGCACTATTTCTGAGGCTGAATTTGGTAGTTAGTAGTGAGGTTAAAAGGGAGTTTAGAATGGCGTGTGTGTCTTCTCCACCATCTTCCCAAGTAATAATTTTTTAAACATATTTTTCTATTTTTTTTTTCATTTTGGGGGGTTTGCTTGACTGATTCTTGGTCTCTTCGAGTCATTCATTTCCATTTGTTCAATTCTGATTTTTAATGATTTATTTTCTTCATTTACTTTTTTATTTCTTTTTGTAATTATCCAATTGAGTTTTTAAATGAGTTGTTTTGTTCTATTGAATTTTATTCCATTTTGCCAACTTTATTTTTTAGAGAGCACTTTTCTTTTTCTAATTCACTAATTCTGTTTTTCAGAGAGTTGATTTCTTTATCCACTGTATCTTTTAATGAGTAGGATGAGTTATCCAGACCCTCTTCCCAAGCTTCCCTTTCCTTTCCCCATTTTTCTTCTAGCTCTCTTGTAAGAGCCATTTTATTTTCTTCTATGTGAGCCTTGTGTGTTGGGGAACAGATCATATCTTCCTTTGGGGTTTCATCTAGAGACAATCTGTTTTTAGTTTGAAGTCTGCTCTCTATGAGTATAAAAGCTATCTATAGTTAGAGCCTGCTTTAATTTTTTACTTATTTTGACAAAAAATAAACAGAGAAAACAAAACAACAAAAAAAGTGTGATCTGCTTTTTGGGCAGGATGGTAATACCAAGCAGTAGCAGTGAAGCAGCAATGGGGCAGCAATGGCTGCGCTGTGTTTACACAGCGATTGTACTCTGAGAGTGTGCTGAGTCAATCCAAGTGCTGAGTGGGTATGGCCAAGTCCCGAGAGACTCTAGTATTTCAGAGTTATAGTCATGAAAGAAGTAGTCTGAGGGCAAAGAAGAGTTTAGATGGATGTGTGTGTCCTCTCTGCCAACTTGGCTCTTCTCAGAGGCAAACTTTCAAAGTGAGAAGAGGACTATAGTCAGAACAGGCATTTATGTCTCTCATCAGTGTCCTGGCATTTCCCTTTAGTGTATTGGCTCACTTAATTACCCCAACTAAAAAAGTCTTACCAGGTCTCTTTTTTCTTTCCTTCCCCATGGGTTACTGAAGGAATTTTGGAAGGATCCTCCTCACAAACAGCTCTCAAAGGTTGCTTCTTCTTCTTGTAATTCTTATGCTTCTTATACCCCCATTCAGGCACCATATGTTATGCTGCTGGGAGCTACCTGACAGTGGCTGCTAGAGATCCAACCTAGACATGCAAAATGAATCTCCTAGTGTGAGAGGATGATACAAGGAGAATGAGAGGCAGGTCCTGTTCTCTGACCTCTCTGACTGAAAGGCCATTGCATTTTCTAACCTCTCTCCTCTTCCCTTTACTTTCAGTTTATTTCATTCCCAGTCTGCAATAGCTATGTCAGCAAAAGCTGCCCTGCAACTCTTTCAGATACTATGGATGCTTTCGGAGAATTGACCTTCCCTTTAACACAAATGAATGGTTGTTGATTTATAGTTTAAATTATAATTTGATACCACTATTGTTATTTTGTGCTTGAGAAAAAGGCACTTAAGACAAGATGAGCTCTTTCTGAAAGACAAACAAGAATTTTGAACTTAAAAGTCACTTAAGGAAGATCTGAATTCAAATACCATGCCAATAGTTATCACTGTAGAGGCTGTTTGTAAGCAAGACATTTAGTATTGTGAGTCTTCGCCTTCTGATCTGTAAAATGGAGATAACAACCCCTATAGTCTTTCCTTCCCAAAACTGCTATTTTGCTTTAACATCACCATTTTCCAATGTAAACCTTAACTTAGTAAACATAGTAACATGTTTTGAATGACTAAAAATGATCATTATGAACATCAGTAATAATATTCTTTTGGTAATACATTTCTGTCCTCAGAGGCTATTGAATTGTATGTATTTGTCTGTTCCTACATTAAATGGCCCCAGATTACAATATTATCCTAGTTGGCAGTTCTGATATATCATTCAATATTACCATTTCTGTTTTCTGTTCTCATTTCATGGAGCTATCAGTATGCCTGTTTCTGCCAGTTTCCCCCTATCCTTTCTAACCATTGCTTGCAATCTTAGCTTTTCATCTTCCTTCTCTCAGCTTATAACTTAGATCAGAACTGAAGACTATCAGAGGAAATTAGACAATCAAGTAGCTTATATAAAATTAAGTAAAATATGGTCTATCTGAAAATGGAGTAAAGTATGGAGACAATGTTTTCTAAACCAAATATCAGAGCATTTGTGAGTTTCTGTGGGGTAGAAGAATTCTGACACCCATTTAGGAGCTATAAACTTCTCAAAAGAGAAGTTCTGAAAAAGTTTCATACTGAATTGAAACCTCCTGTTTCTCTTATCTAGATTATCTCTAAAGCTCTTGCTATATTCCATACTCTAGCAGCCTTGAAAAATTATCTCTAAGTATGAAGTGGTACAAAGCACTTGTACCTTATGATAATGATGGCCAGTTATGTAATAAAAAGCAATGAAATACTATTGAAGACTGGCTTATCATCTATCTAGGTCACTAAAGAAATGATTAACAACAAATACCACTTAGAATGGCACAACTCTATAACAATAAAATGTGTTTGAAATGTCGTTTCAGATTATTCAATAATGATATATTAGAAGGCTAAATCTGTTAAAAGTTTTAGTAAGGGTGAATTGGGTTTAAACTGAACTTTGGCTAGAGAAGTCTACAAAAGTGATGGGAAGGGGGAATGGGAGGGAGAAATTTGGCACATGATTAAGTTTTTCATGTCATTTGCAAAGGGTAATAAGATAAATCTTTGTTATGATTGACGAAATGATCTTTGTTTCAGCTATAATAAAATAATTTCTGGGCATAAGTAGTGAGTATAAATTTATATATATATATGTATATATGCACATATACACATATATATATTGCATATTAATTACAACATACCAATTTCTGACAAATATGTTCCTAAACAGAGAATGATAATATTTATTTAAGCCTAAGGCTTCTAACCAACTCCTAATTATATTACTGAGCACTTGACAGAAATATAGCATGTCATATTTGAAGCAAGACATGTCTGGGAAAAGAACAAATTCCAGTTTAATTTTGTTTCTAGAGAACCCTCTCCCTAAGGACATGCTCATATAAGCATTTCAAAAGCACAACCTTTTCTAAATGTGACTGAAATTCCTTTAAACTTTCACAGAGAAGAAATTAAAATGCAGTATAAAATGACAAATGTTGAATAATATCCATGTTGCCTGTGATTCACATGAAAGAACTGGTTCCTAGTGTTGTTCACACAAAGCAAACATTAATTTTCTATTCATTTGAAATCAACATAGGTTATCAGCAAATGAAAGGATTAAATCATATTGTTTGTCATGTTCATTCCCACTCTAAATGGAGAGGTTATCCTATCATAAACCACAACCTACTCAGTTATTCACACTGTTTAAAGATTAAGATGATTTTTTAAAAATTTCACAGAATCACATAATATGAAATTTAAAAAGAACCTCAGAATCCATCTATTGCAGTCTTCATCTGAAAAAAAATTTATAACTTTCCTGATGAGTGGACATCCAACATTTTATTTAAGGCTTCTAATGAAGGGTTTCCAACAGCTGCAGAGGCAGCTCATTCTTCTTCTGAATAATTCTGTTAGGAAGTCATTTTTTTTGTCATTTCTCACTTAAATAAAGTTATAATTTATTTCTCTGAAGGTTCTAACCATTATTATTTGCCCCTCCATTTTGGGAAAAATAGTTTATTTAATAAATATTTATTGTCAGTGTACAAGGGATTATTCTGGGCCCCCACTGAGGGAGGGAGATAAGGAAGGAAGGAAAAGAAAGAAAGGAAAGAATTAAAGAAATAGTCCTTGACCTTCAATGCCTACATTTTCCTGAGATGAAAAAAGACAGAATATGTACAAATGTACATAGATAAATAAGTAAGTATAAAATAATTTCAGGAAGATGTCAGTCTCTCTTCTGATTTTGAGACTCCACATCACCAATTACCTACTAGAACTAGTTGTCTTGAAGTTATCTTAAATTCAATGTCTGAAACAAAGCTACTTATCTTTCCCCTCTAATATCTTCCCTTCCTGAATTTCCCTGTTACTGCTAAGTGATACCATCACCCTTCTAGTCCCTTAAGTTGGATATCATCTTTCTCTTAAATCAACATATCCAATCAGTTACTAAATCTTAAAATATCTTTCTCTATAGAACCTCATACTGTACCTCACCTCTCCCCATTCACACAGGTGCTACTCTACTTTAGGCCTTCATTACTTCTTTTGAGACTAGGTCTCCCTGCTGGTAGACAGAATAATGACTGTTAGAGAGTGATAACTACATACCATTATGCAGAAAGAGTCAGGCCAAAGGCTTTAGAGAGGAGCGACTTTCTTATTAATAACTAAGCCCAGGTTACAAAGGGATTCTGAGCATAGAAAGTTGGGAGGCAGGTCAATCTGGCCTGGGGAATATACATTACAAATATTCAAAATCCAGAGGGGAAATATGTGAGAAATAGCAAATAGGAAAGTATGATTATGTTTTAAAGTTCATAGATGGGAGTAGAGTGTTAAAAAAAAATCTAATAAAAGGTGGGCAAAGGGCCAGGTTGTTAAGAACTTTAAATTCCAAACACGTCTGTCTATTTAATATTGGAAATAAGAAGAAACCATTGGAATTTATTTTTAATAGGGTAGGTGATAAGTGTAAATCACCTTATAGAAAATTTACTTTGGCACCTGGATGGAGGATAGATTAGAATAGAGAGAGAGATGAGACAGGCAAACATTTTAGGAGGCTATTAGCAGGGCACAATGGAGCATATCTGTAATCTTTACTATTCAGAAAGTAAAGGCTTATGGGTCTTAAGTTCAGGAGTTCTAAGTGGAACTTAAATTGATCCATTGCCCATGCAATCCAACAACAAAAAGTTGACTTTCTGGGAATTGGAGTCTACCAGGCTAAATAAGGCGAGGCAAACTAGGAAATGAAGCAAATCAAAACGTCCATGTTGATCATCATTGGGTTCAATCTCATGAGAGGCCAGTGGAGGAGAAAAACAATTGCTATTTACATTTACTCTGAGCTTTCAAAACCCATTCAATGACTAATAAGAGTCTTGAGGCAGGACTTGGCCAATGAGCAAGAGATAGTGAAGGCGCAATCAAATAGCTCCATTTGAATTCAAAGGGTTCTATCAGAGTCTGGTTTAAGGGAGCTCCATTTCAAGAAATTTATAAGGTAACATAGTAATTGTTAGAGGCATTATTTGAATTCAGTTCTTCTTGACTGCATGCCCTGGGCACACGTGGTACTGTTCAAAACTTTGTTGTTGTTGTTGTTTTTAATAATTGTGGCATTGAATGAAGCTTCTATGCTCAGAAGCATACATACCTTTGTAGTTTTTTATTTCTTAAAATTTAACCTTTTTTTGGTTATGTTTTTCACCAGCATTGGATATCTTGTTCCCCCTGTCCCCTACCTCTTATTCTTAGAAATGTAATTAAATCACTTACCATCCTTTCTACCTTATTACCCTATGGATTTGTCAGTAGACTTTTCTATGGAAACTCTCAATTATTATCTCTTGGTTTCATATGTTGTGTCAACATCAATGTTGATGTGGTTCATTTCTATAAATTCATCAATTCTTTGCTCATTCACTGAGGCAACTAGATGGCTTAATCCTGTAGATTCAGGATTTTTATTCTGTGTGGCCCTGAGCAAGTAACTTAATCTTCCTCAGTCTCAGTTTTGTAATCTATAAAATAAAGTAATTGGACTCTTTAAATCTATAATCCTGTGATCATTTTAAAATTCAAAATCCTAAAAGTTAGTTAATGTTTGTAAGTAGTCTAAAAACATTAGCATTCTTAGAACTCTTCTCTTCTTTCCACTACTCACTCAGAAGTTGAATCCTAACTCTGCTATTTACCATATTACCTTCAGCAAGTCACTTATATATATATGTGTGTGTGTGTGTGTAAACATGATTTATCCTGAAAGAAACTGCATTTTTAATAACATTCATTAAAAGACCATCCAACAACTACATAGAAAATTCATCAGAAAAACTTTAATGTTAAAAGAAATTCTTTATGTAAAAGTACACATTCAAGTGACATATAAACTAAAGTTTAAATAATTATCAAAAAATAATAATACATTTTATCCTTACTATTATGCATTCTTAAAGTCTAAGAATGGTGACCAATAGTCAACTTCCATTCCATCATTCTTCTTCATTCTATAGAGAAGGGCTTTTTTCTTTTTTTATTCATGACCTCTTTTTGTTGATAAATTTTATATGACCACAGGAATTTAGATATATAAAATAGTTTTAAACATTTAATAATGATAACTCATAATTTTGTGAACTCCATATTCAGTTATGAGATCAGATATGGGGTTGTGATCCAGAGTTTAGGAAGCTGGGCTGTAGAGGATAAAGTTAGAACCTGGATCTGAGGTTTCATTACCATAGATTAATCCCAGATCACAAACTTTCTTAACCAATGCAAATTAGCATTGTCTCTGAAGGTCTTAGAAAAATGGTCGAGAGTACAAAGAGATTAAGTTAAATGACTTGCCCAAAGTTACATAGCTAATATATACCTGAAGTAGGTTTTGAACTCAAGTGTTTCTGGATTCAATGCTATCTCTAAGCATCATGTCATACTAAATTTTGGATAAATTCTATGTCATATAATTTTAAAAATTAATAGAACTGAATACTGATACTGGAAATGTCTAATACCTCTACTTAGATGAAATCCTGACATTTTAAACACTGTAGATAGTGACTGCAGCTATGAAATTAAAAGACATTTTCTGTACAGCATATGAAAAAGCAGAGATTCTGACTTGCAAAGATCAAATAGTTATAATAGCTATGATTTTTTCTAGTAGCAATGTATGGCTGTGAGAGTTAAGACTAATAAGGAAAGTGGAGTGCCAAAGAAGTGACACATTGAAATTGCAGTACTGGAGAAGATTTCTGGAAGTCCCTTGAACAGAAGATCAAGTCTGTCAATACTTTAAAAAATTAATTCAGGCTTTTTACTGGAAGGTCAAATACTAAAGCTGGAGCTTAAATACTTTGGTCACATAATAGGAAGATAGGACTCATTGGAAAAAATGAAGGCTAAAGGAAAAGAGGTCATTAGAGGATGAAATGGACTGATGTATCATGGAAACAATAAGCATGAACTCGTCCAGGCTTTGTGAGAATGTAGAGGATAGAAGGGTGTGTAGCATACTATGGTCAATTGGGTCATGTTGAGTTTGGCTCATCTGAATGGCTGACAAATGATTTCTTATTTTTAGCTACAGATCTTTAGAGAAAGAGGTTTTCTAATCTTAGTGATACATTCTAGTGCTTTTGGCAAATTTTTCTAATAAGTGAGCATAGTTCAAATTGTTTCTTTTTTGTTTCAATTTATTTTTATTTTGAACTTACAATCATAAACATAATCAAATTATTTCCAATAGAAATAAAAAAAAGTATATCATATCATATAACAATCTTTTATATTCTAGACAGTTTCTGGCTGACATTTCAATCTTGCCTTCTAGTTCTTATTCTTTATTTTCCAATCAGTTAATTAAATATTTTTTTTTCTGATTAAATTCTTACAAAATGAATGAAAAATGCACAATCTCTGTTTTAAACCTATTTCTTCCAATTTATTGCAATTCTTCATTTCAATATCCACACACCAAATTATTTTTCATTTTATAGTTTAAAAATGAAAAAAAAATGTATAAAAACAAATGGCTATAAAGCAAACTTTTCAATGTTTGAGACTGGTTCCCCTTAAGTTACATATTCTTTTAATCAACTTTCTGAGAAGTGCACACAACCTTATGGAGACAAAATAAAAACACCTCTAGCATTCTTCACTCTTTTCTTATTATGTAATTCATATTCTCTTATGTGCATGCCTTTCTAAATAGCATATCATTAAAAATACTGTATTTTTTTTTGAAACCAGCTACAACAGGGACTGTCTGAACCAGGAAGGACAAATCAAATGTTAAACTATTATCTGACTCAATAGGACACTAGAGAATTTTAAAGATGTTTTCCCATTTTCCTTCCTGAGAAAGGATCAATGACACTGCTCTGCAACTTGTGTCTCTCACAGAGAATCCATCTAAGGTGCCACTTCAGCATTCCTACTTTGTATTAAATTATTAAAAAATTGTCAACACACAATGCAGGCAAAACTTTCAATAAGAGGATGGCAATAATAAGCAATGAGCACAAGTGGCATTTAATATTTTATTCTGAAATACAGTAATGGTAAAGGTTGCATTATTTATGAAATAAGATACTAATTATATTAGAAATATAAATCAGGAACAAAAACTAACACAAGTGCAATAAGAACAGTAAATTTGCCAGTTGTTTAGACAGTCTTATTTAATGCTCACATATTTGTTAAATTCTTTTTGATAAATTATTTATGTGAGTGGCTCCCTCTTTTTTAAAAAGACAGACAGCACAATTGATTTTTTAGTGCCAAGTTGGCAGGTTTTTACATGAGTCTGTCTCCTTAGCAAAGCTAAATGCATTTTCAAATTGGAAAATAAGTTATTTCATGAACTCAAAAGAAAATTCCTGAACCAGATTTTTTCCCCCAGGGGAGAGAACAAATTAAGAATATATATTAAAATGTACTGAAAATCACACCATTCTCAGCAGAATATTTTAATGTATCAACCTCAATGACATGCCCAATATATTTATATATTCTATGAAGAATTCACTATATTTACTTATGATGTTAATTTATAAGAATCACTTAAGATCTCATTTTCCTGGCCTACTAATGGGGCAAATTTTTCCACATTAGCAGGGACCATTATTACTGCCACTCATACTTTCTGAAAATTTATCAATACTTTCTCAGAAAATGGTTTAAACATGTGCTGTATTAAAGAGAAACAAATGAACTCCTAGAATGTTGATCTCATTTCCATATAGTATCAATACACACAATCTTCCTCAGTTTATTTGGATAATAAAAATCGCTCCCACCATTGCAAAAATAGTCACCTTTTCTTGAGTATGTCTCCCTTTTTGCACACTCAACTATTAGTGTAAACAGAGTATTTTATGCCACAACATTCTACCTAGCAGAGTCCTTTGATTTACTGTCATAAATGGAACAGAAGGAGAAATCATTGCAATAAAAGGGAATCATTTGTTTTACATAATACAAATTATTTTTATGCATCTGTATAAAGGTATATATAATGATGTGACTAGTGTTAGACAAGAGTATTTTATTTGAGCTGGCCTTTTGCATAGATATTATGTCACTATTGCTCTGATTTATCATACTGGTCTTTTTAAACTTTCCACAATCAATCATTCAACTAACAGTTAGGAAATATCTGCTATTATCCAGGCACAATGGCTAAATACTGAGAACATGAAAAAGGAACATTTTAGTTCATAGTTGAAAGAAAACAGGGAAACCAAAAAACAAACAAAAGAGAAAGAAGAGCCTTCCAGGCATGCAAGACAATCAATGACAAAGCTCAGGAGTCAGGAGATGGAAATATCAAAGCACAGACGATTACATGAATCTGAAAGCACTAGTAACCCTTTGGTAGTATAGTTCAATATCTAGATAGCAATAATATTTAGTTAAAAAAGGAAACTAACAGTTGGACAGCTTGCTCTCATTAGCTCAAGGACTTATTCCATTAAATTACTTGGAAGCCCTCCTACCCTGATCTTTTCAGTCACCCATAGGGAAATTCCCCAAGGAATCCCACCCAAGAGAGGTTTCCCAGCAGGTACTTCAATCTCTGCTGTGCCATACCTGAATTGTCTCAAATGCCAAAATGTCTAGTTCTGACTTTGATTTTAGAAGTGGGATATATAGTTATGACTTTAAAACATTTAGTTAATTCAGGAATAGCTTTAAGAACAGCTGGTTTGTTTCCTTTGACTGAATGATTACATTACTGGCTTGTTGCTAACCAGTTCAATTCAGTTCAGCAACTGATTGCAATGAGCCACTTAATTTAAAATTTGAAAACTAAGTCTTAGTAGATGTAATGAGGTAGAATAGATTCAGGGAATGATAATCAGAAATAGTTTCAGGAGAGCAGTAATAATAGGGATTCAGATCATGACTTAGAACAACCATGACAAGATATCCATTACAGATTACAAAATTATGTTTTTTTAATTAACAAAAGGAAAGACAAGTTCCCTAGTGAAACTCACAAAACTCACAATTAAACAGAAGGAAAAGCCATTAAAGGAAAAATGCTATAAAGTAGAGAGTGTTGCTTAGTTCTGGAAAGGATTCAGCAAACATCATCATAAGCACATCTTTTTAAAGAAAAAATATAACCTTGAGGGTTTGTCAGGAAAGGAGGGAAAATAAAAGTGGGAATTAAGGATGTATACTGAGATTTGAGAGTCCCCACAAGATACTAACAAAGGCAGTCTGGGAATGTCTTACTTCCCATCATAGATATCTTAAAAATGCTACTCAAGGCAATCTGGGCACGTTTTGGTTGCTTTAACTATGGTAACATGACAATCTGGAAAACCAAGTTCCCAAAATGAGCATTTTGGGATGCTCTCTGACAAAGGGAGAGAATAAGCTGGCTACAGGATTCACATCACATGCAGTAAATAAAATAGGAAACAAAATCTTATTAGTATAATAGAAAAAATATAATAGAGTCTAATAATTGAGCTTGAAATTTTAGAACTATTGTTTGGATTTGAACATAGTTTTAAAGCTATTATTTCATATAATATCTAGTTTTGTTTTCTTATTCATTTCCTCCAGTCAGAACACAAATTGCCTCTAAAAATACTATTTCTTAAATACACACAACACACAGGATCCCATTAGACTCATCTGTCCAGAAGAATGCACCAGTGTTACTCATTTTACTCTCCAACAACTGTCTTCTTTGTTTGTGGTCTTTTAGACAGATTTTAGTAATATTTTCTTCTAAAAGTAATTTTACTATACTTCAAGAAAATTATGTAAACATGGTAAAAAGACTAATCTATTAAATGCCAATTCAAAAATGAATTCAACTCAATTTGTTTTATTCCATTAATTTTGCAATTCTTAAATTGAAATACTTAAATAATACTGATTAACCTTTAAATATTTGAAGATCTTTCTATTCTTTATTGTAGCTATTGATATCTGAATCATACAATAGTAAATTCTAGGAATGTATGTTATTTTAATTTTTGTTTGGGCTTTCTAACAAATATATTTTCTTCAATAGTTTGTCTTCTAAAAATTAAGCATTCTTTCATTTCTTTTCAATGTGAATTCACTGAAATATTATGCAGGATATTATTAGAATATTATATTTATATATTATTTATATTATATTATATTTTTATTATATTTATGTATATTTTATATGTCACATATTTCATCATAATTCATCAAATATTCCTTTATGTTAAAATTTTAAAGGAACCACAAATCCATTAATGAAAAATATTACATAAGAAATATTTTAATTATTAACTTACCAAAAACTTATAGATCCTGCAAAGATTTAATCTCTTAAAAAATGCAAGTTCTAAAAATACATAAAAATAATAAGGTAGTAGCAGTGGCCTCATCTACTCAAAGAGCTTTATTAATGACTCTTGACACCAAACTCATCCTCCCAAAAATGATAATCTATGGGGATTTTCTTCTTTATAATATAATAGTTCTCTCTGCAAGAGAGCAAGTTTCTCAAGGGAGGTTTTCTGGAGGCAGCCTTAGTTGCAGTTGAAAGTAATAATCACCTCAAAACTCAGACGGATGATAAAAGTTCAGATCTTTTATTGCTTGCAATATAGCCCTGTTAGCTTAGAGGCCTATCTCTCTGCTTGGTTTCAAGAGCTTCCTCCGAATGTCTCCAAATCCAAAGGTTGGTCCTTCAGCCCAGCCAGCACAAAGGTGAATCTGTCTTGCCTCTGAGAGAGGACTTGTGGGCTTCCTCCCAGAGTGCTCCTCTCTGATCCCAGTCAATGTTCCAAAGTAAAACTCACTCAGAGAAGGCTTCTGGCTGAACTCACTTAACTCTCCCTTCTCGATCTAAATTCAGCTGAACTCCCTTGACTGGGCTCACTGAAGCTCTATTTATGCTCCTTCGAGAGAGGGATTGTAGGATGCGAGAGAGAGGGATTATGGGTTTCTTCCCAGAGTGCTCTCTGGCTCTAAGAGCTTCAAGGGAGGTGTGAATTCACAAAGTTACACAGTTAACTTTGTGAATCTCCCATACTTGTGAATTCCAATGAGTACTTAAATACTTCTTGCTTATATGAGCTCTCTAAAGGTGTGAACACAAGCAATATTGTCTATCAGTTCTACTTAGTACCTTGTTTCTTCTGGCCTATAACATCTCCTTAAAGGAGTAGATCAATCATACTGAACCATGCTAAATTAGATAATTATTGTCTCTATCAACGCTAATGACTTAGCAATTTGTAAAGATTCCAACAACAATCCAACTTAAATGAATTCACAAAATCAAATCAAAGGGTCAAAAACTTATTTTATTTGACAAAATACTAAAATCATTTAAGGAATAGTGTAATGGTTCTCAAGGGAAATATAATGAAAACAAATGAAAAGAAAGAGGACTAGGCAGTAGTAAATCTTAAATTTTGCTATTATTTCTGTCTCATCATCAAAACTATTTCATACAAGTTAAAAATAAATTCATATGTTTCTTCTATTTGATAGAAACTCTGGGAAAAGAATTTTAATGTAATAAGCTTAGACAAACAACTCCACCCATTACAAAAATAAATTTCTAATAACTACTTGACTCAGTATAAAAGAAGGTGATACCTCTCTGAACCACAGATAATGGAAGAGCTCTTGAGCAAACAAGGAATAGAGTCACAAGAGGTAAAATTGTCAATTTAAATTTCAAATAACAATCATTTATGTACATAAAAAATAAGAAATAATCCAATTAAAATCAGAAGAGAATAGGAAGTAAGAATTTTTGGTTAAAGTATTTCCAATAAATGTATATAATAAAATTTGATACCTAAGATATATGAGAAACAATTGAAAATAAAGAATAAGAGGCATTCCTTAATAATAACATGTTATGAACATGCAGTTTTCAAAAAGAAAATAGCCAATTTATTAACAACTAAATAAAAAAAAAAACAAATAATGATAAGAAAAAATGCAAAAACTTTTAAATTGGCAAAGATAGCAAAACATAAAGAATAAGAAATATTGGTTGCATTTTGGGAGATCAGGTATCTTAATGAACTGCCAATGGCACTGTGAATTGGTTTAACCATTCCAGAAAGAAATGTAGAATTAATACATTAAATTCTGTATTTGGTCCAGCAGTCCATTATCCCTAGATCTGTATCTCAAAGAGATAAAAGAAATTGGGAAAGAGTCGTATAAGTTATATTAGATATTTTATTTGTTTTTTTTTTCAGCAAAATCTTTAAAACCATGGTGATATCTATCAACTGAGGAATTATAAAAATTATAAAATATGAATCTCTTTACAATTCTATAAGAAATTACAAAATTTGTTACATTACAAAAACCTGGGAGGAGTTGCATGAAATGACATAAACTTAAGTAGGCTGAACTAGAGAACTCCATAAAATATCAATATTATATAGAAAAGTTATGAAAGACTTAAGAATTATTATCAATGCTAGAACAATAACTCTAATAACAATTAGAAAACTAATGATAAATTATGCTTCTTACTTCTTAGCAGAGAAAATATAACTTAGCAAGAAATGAAGAATGTAACATTCGACTTTTAGACATAGTCAATCTTTCATTTGTTTAATTTGACTATGTTTTGTTACAAGTAATGCTCCTTCCTTCTTTCCTTCTTCCTTTCCTTACATAGGGTATTGTTGGAGGATGGAGAATGCAATTTTTATAATGGTGACAAAAATATGGAAAAGTGTCAATGAAGCACATTTTAAAAAAGAAAGAAGTTATTCATTATGATTAAAAGGGTACCAAGGAAACTCCTGCAATAAATTTAATATTTATTTTAAAAATAAACTTACTTTTCAATTCTTTTTATAAAGAAATATTTATTTATTATTTTTTTAATTTTTTTTAATTCATGGTAATGAACATTTTAATAATAAAAATATACATCAATACAATAATTTAGAATACCCCCTGAAAGAATAATAAAAAGGTAAAATATGAATTCTTTGTATAAGATTTTTATGGTTATATTATTTGTAATTGCAAAACATTGGAAGTTACATCAATGTTTAATAACAGGGTGATAATATGAAATAAATGATGTTGCAATAGTGGGTAAAGTATTCTAATACAATTAAGACAAATAATTATGAGGAATGTGAGGAAATATAGGAGTTCATTTATGAGATAATGAAAAAAGGAGAATTTGAAGAACAGAATATTCATTAACAATAATTGTATATAAAGTGAATCAGAACATCTGCTATAGCTGAACTAAGTAAACTTATAGAGACATTAAGGAAATGACTAAAATTTTTTCATGATATTTATTTCACTGAAAATAATTTATTAAAATAATTACAAAGTAGTTTTAATGAGATGTACTGATGTTTAATATTGAATTTATATTACTTATTTCAATGGAATTTCACATTAAATCACTGTGACTAGTAATAATGATTGGGTATTTTAACGAATATTATGTAAATCTACAAACATTGATTTAAAAAAATCTGGGTGCAATGTGTTATTGTATTAATCACATAGATTTTCTCATCACCTTCAAGTGATGCAAATGTATAATTAACTTGTGAATAAATTCCAAGTTATATAGAATATTAAGAATAATGTATATGCTATTAGGCATACTCTGATTTTGTGGTACAAACAAGGAAAAGAGATAATACGGCAAATCTCTCAAAGCTATTCTCAGTCTAGTGGGAACTATTTTATATGAGAGATAATCAAACCTTGGAGATCTAGCAAAATTCCTCATTTTATAGAAGAGAAACTGGAGCTTCCAGAGATCAAATGATTAAGTTCAATTAGTAAGATAGTGGCAGATATAAGATCTGAAACTGGGTTTCTTAGGTTTGGTCCAAAGTTCTTTTCACCTCTCCACAGAGTTGATTATTGTATTCAATCAGTGAGGGAAGCAGATTTTCATCCAGCAAGTGTACTGTCCATATTTTCATTTATAGTCAGTTGAATTTTAGTCTCTATAACCCAATATCAATAACTTAAAGATGTTTACACTACAATTTCCTTTCTATCCTCCCATCACATTTTCCAATGTAGGACTGCCTTTTTCCTTATTGTCTCCAGGATTTAAAAAAAAATTGTTTTGACCTGACTTCGTTTATCAGCAATGATATCTTTAATCACTCCAAATAAGAAGTTAAAAATTCTAGAACAGGGAATAATCCAGACAATTATTTTAGGTTTTGAGGGGTTTGATATAGATCCATCCTTTCCATTCTCCTTATTTTGCCCACCTCTTGCCCTTCTCAAACACATACATATACACAACCACAAACACACATACACGCACACACACATACCAATTTACATTCTCTAGAATAAGCAGAAATTTTGAAGTTGTTTTTGGTTTTTGGAATGATGAATGACTTCCCTAATAATGTCAATCTCCAGTAATAGCCTAGAGTTAGGAGACTTATTAGTTAATTTTAGATAGATAGATGAGAGAGACAGAAGCAGAGAAAGAGGAAGGAAAGGAAGGAGGGAGAGACAAAGAGAGTGACAGAAAAAAAAATCTGATTCCTAAAAGCCCTTGATTTACTTCTTTTCATTTGCTTTTTATCCTATTCTGACTTTTGAATTTTTTTATTTTCCTGTAAGGATTATCTGATAAAAAATTATTTTCTTTTAATTATAATTATTGATTTCCAGGAAAGATTTATATCTACTTTCTATTATTTGTCATGTAGGTGCACCTATATAGAAAGCTAGACCTGGGGTCAGGCCAATTGATCTCAAATATGACCTCAGATAATTATAGTCTGCATCAGTCTGGGTAAATTGCCAGATATCTCACTCTGATTTTGTATATCTGTAAAATGGGGGTGACAATAATTTGATTTGTTAGGACATTAAAATGAAAGAATATTTGCAAAATTCTCTGTTAATCTTAAATGCAATTGAAATGATAGTTATTATTATCTTTGTATTACTGTGGACAAGTCACTGAACCCTATTAATCTCAGTTTCTTATCAGTCAAAAAAAGTGGAAAAAGAAAACAGCAAACCATTCCAGTACCTTTACCAAGAAAATTCCAAATGGGATCATGAAAATAAGACCTGATTGAAAAAATGACAACAATAAAAATGAAACATTATTATCACTAAGAAGGTGATTCTGATACTATGCAATATTTGTATTCTTTTTCTAATATTATAATAATGTTCTGCTATGTTGTACTATACAATGTTATATTCAACTGTTCTTGAACTTCTGATTTCATTCCTTCAACAATATGCCTAAACCTTTTAAGTATCTGATGACTGATGCAGTTCCTATACTTTTTGCTTGTTCTGGGTTAGTTCAGAACACTGCTGATATCAAATATTTTTGGATTCTGTAAAGTGAGAATGCTTACTGTTTTCATTTCCTTAATTATACCTATATCCTCTCATCTCAGTTACATAGCAATATATAATTTCTATTTCTTAATCTATCAATAGCATACTTCAACCACTAAATTTAATAATAATATCAGTATTCCAAAGTTGCATATCAGATGATTTTATTATGCCTTTTGATTTTGGATGGGTAAAATGCATATATGTTAAATTTTAATTAGGGTTTCTTTTTCTGACTAATTCTCTGTTCATCGACAATAAAGTTTGTTCTGTAGACATTTTATATTTTCTTCTTCTGTCACTAGATAATTTCATGTTGTGATTCCTTTAGTTCATTTTGTGAAATATGCACCAGGAATTGAATTATGTGAATTCAGTGGACTCAGTCTTTCCACACAGGCCCGTGCAAAGGTCCCTGAAATTTTGGCTTAGGGTAAATCCTTCATCCGTGTGATGTTTCCACAGTGGAATGCATTCTAGCATGTGACTCTAAATCCAGTGATTCTATGGGGCTAATGACTTTGAGATTATCTATCTTTCTTCAGAGATGATGCTGGAAAATACCTCAGGAAGAGAAGTAACTGCTGAATATTTTCTTAGATTTTCACTTGGTTTTCATCATCATCATTACCAAGAGACTAAATTCAGTGAGAAGTATTCAACAATTGCTTCTATTCCTCTCAGTGAGAAATGCATATTCTATTATAGCACTTAAGAAGAGCAAAACATCCTATTTATGCTAGTATCACAGATGTATCTTGTGAGATTTCTTACTGTGTCAGTCAGTGCCACGCCAGCTATCTTTTATGGAAAAACATTGATTTACATGCTATAAAGTATTTAGTTAAATTAAGAATCTTTAGCCTACCATATAAATATGTCAGAGTTATATCTATAAATCTCTGTTATGTATTACAAAAAGTATTACTTTTTTAAAAATCTAGTAGGTGGGGAATCTAGTAGTATAATCAAGTTATGAAGAGCTCTAAATTTTGAGCTGAGGACTGAACATATTGTGCTCAGGATAATAGAATAGAATTACTATTTTTTTGAGTAGAGGAACAGTATGATCATCTGAAGTTTAGGCATATGAATTTGATATATTTTTAAAGAAGAGAGTAGAAGAGAGAGAGACTGGAGTAAAGAAAACTACTAAAAAGAATTTGCTGTAGTCCAGAAGAAGTAATAAGATTGTAAGAGTAGAGCAAATGGAAAGAAGTTCAGTTGGAGATGTAAAATTGGTGAAACATGACAAGTAATAGGAAATACATAAGAGAAAGAAGGGGGAATCAACAAAAGAGGCATAAAAAGGTAAAAAGTAAAGGAAAATCATAAAGGATTTAATAAGATTAAGCTGTTTACATTCCTACATGAGAAGATGAAACTTGTAACTCATAAGAATTTTTTCATTGTGAAATGTATACATATATTGTATTTAACATATACTTTAACATATTTAACATGTATTGGTCTATCTGCCATCTGGGGGAGAGGGGAGAGGGAGGGAGGGAGGGAGGGGAAAAATTGGAGCAAAAGGTTTTGCAATTGTCAATGCTGAAAAATTACATATATATATATATATATATATATATATATACACACACACACATATATATTACACATATATATATACACATATATTATATATATTATATATAGGTGTATATATATATAGGTGTGTATATATATATAGGTGTGTATATATATATATATACACACATGAAATGTATATACGTATGTGTATATATATATACATATATACTGAAAAATTACCTATATATATATATATATATATATATATATATATACACATATATATATATATGTGTGTGTGTGTGTGTGTGTGTGTGTATATACCTATACACACACACACACACACACACACATATGTATATATGTATATATAGGTGTATATATATAGGTGTGTGTATATATATATATATATATATATATATATAGGTGTATATATAGGTATATATATGTATATGTATATACACGTATGTATATGTATATATATATATATATACATGAAATATATATACATACATTTGTATATGTATGTATATATATATGTATATATATACATATATACTGAAAAATTACCCATATATATATATGGGTAATTTTTCAGCATTGACAATTGCAAAACCTTTTGCTCCAATTTTTCCCCTCCCTCCCTCCCTCCCTCCCTCTCCCCTCTCCCCCAGATGGCAGATAGACCAATACATGTTAAATATGTTAAAGTATATGTTAAATACAATATATGTATTATATATATATATGTGTGTGTATATATCTTGTAAATAAAAAGCTATAATAAAAAATAAAGTCTAACAAAAAAATTTCTCATTATTAGGGCATATATAGAAGAAGTATTCAGAGACAAAGAGTATGATTGTAAGTTGAAAATAATGGAACATGAGACAGCTAGATTGCGCAGTGGATAGAACACCAGCCTTGAAGTCAGGAGAACCTGAGTTCAAATCTGGCCTCAGATCCTTAATTAGCTGTGTGACCTTGGGCAAGTCACTTAAGCCCAATTGCCTCAGGGAAAAAAAAAAAGATGTGATGATATCTAAAAAAATAAAAATAAGGGATAAGAAAGAGGAATGAACTGGAAGAAAGGGAAAGAAAAAGATAGGATCTGACATAAAAGGGACGAGGGCAAATTTGGTTATTTGAAAGAAACTTAAAGAATGGTTTTCACTTTAATATCCCTTTTGACTCCTATATTTGAATT